>NC_041381.1:33513858-33519782 GCF_002162155.2 Triticum dicoccoides | reverse complement strand
TACTGAAATCTCCAGAAAGAAACCTAGATCGGGAGTTCTGCCGCCGCAAGCCTCTATTGCCAACAAAAACCTCTCGGGACCCTGTTCCGGCACCCTGCCGGAGGGGGGATCCGTCACTGGTGGCCATATTCATCATCCCGACGCTCTCAATGACAAGGAGGGAGTAGTTCACCCTCAGGGCTGAGGGTATGTACTAGTAGCTATGTGTTTGATCTCTCTCTCTCTCTCTCTCTCTCTCTCTCTCTCTCTCTCTCTCTCGTGTTCTTGATTTGGCACGATCTTGATGTATCACGAGCTTTGCTATTATAGTTGGATCTTATGATGTTTCTCCCCTCTACTCTCTTGTAATGGAGTTTTCCCTTTGAAGTTATCTTATCGGATTGAGTCTTTAATGATTTAGGAACACTTGATGTATGTCTTGTTGTGCTTATCTGTGGTGACAATGGGATATTCACGTGATCTACTTGATGTATGTTTTGGTGATCAACTTGCGGGTTCAATGAATCTATGCATAGGGGTTGGCACTCGTTTTCGTCTTGACTCTTCGGTAGAAACTTTGGGGCACTCTTTGAAGTACTTTGTGTTGGTTGAGTAGATGAATCTGAGATTGTGTGATGCATATCGTATAATCATGCCCACGGATACTTGAGGTGACATTGGAGTATCTAGGTGACATTAGGGTTTTGGTTGATTTGTGTCTTGAGGTGTTATTCTAGTACGAACTCTATGATAGATTGAATGGAAAGAATAGCTTCCTGTTAGTTTACTATGGACTCTTGAATAGATAGATCAGAAAGGATAACTTTGAGGTGGTTTCATACCCTACCATAATCTCTTCGTTTGTTCTCCGCTATTAGTGACTTTGGAGTGACTCTTTGTTGCATGTTGAGGGATAGTTATATGATCCAGTTATGTTATTATTGTCGAGAGAACTTGCACTAGTGAAAGTATGAACCTTAGGCCTTGTTTCCTAGCATTGCAATACCATTTACGCTCAATTTTATCATTAGTTACCTTGCTGTTTTTATAATTTCAGATCACAAATACTCATATCTATCATCCATATTGCACTTGTATCACCATCTCTTCGCCGAGCTAGTGCACCTATACAATTTATCATTGTATTGGGTGTGTTGGGGACACAAGAGACTCTTTGTTATTTGGTTGCGGGGTTGTTTGAGAGAGACCATCTTCATCCTACGCCTCCTACGGATTGATAAACCTTAGGTCATCCACTTGAGGGAAATTTGCTACTGTCCTACAAACCTCTGCACTTGGAGGCCCAACAACGTCTACAAGAAGAAGGTTGCATAGTAGACATCAGTGCCCTATTTAAAGTGAATACAGCTGTCTCTAAAGCATAACCCCAAAACGATAGCGATAAATCAATAAGAGACGTCATAGATCGCACCATATCTAATAAAGTACGGTTACAACGTTTGGACACACCATTTCGCTATGGTGGTCCATGTGGCACTAGTTGTGAAACTATCCCATGTTGTTTCAAATGAAGACCAAACTCGTAACTCAAATATTCTCCTCCACGATCAGATCGTAGAAACTTTATTTTCTTGTTACGATGGTTTTCCACTTCACTCTGAAATTCTTTGAACTTTTCAAATGTTTCAGACTTATGCTTCATTAAGTAGATATAACCATATCTGATTAAATCATCTGTGAAGGTAAGATAATAACGATACCCACCACGAGCATAAATACTCATTGGACCACATACATCGGTATGTATTATTTCCAACGGGTCAGTAGCTTGTTCCGTTGTTCTGGAGAACAGAGTTTTAGTCATCTTACCCATAAGGCACGGTTCGCAAGCGCCAAGTGATTCATAATCAAGTGATTCTAAAAGTCCATCATCATGGAGTTTTTTCATGCATTTTATACCGATATGACCCAAACGGCAGTGCCACAAATAAGTTGCACTATCATTATTAAACTTCAATCCTTTGGCTTCAACACTATGAATATGTGTATCACTACTATCGAGGTTCAACAAAAATAGACCACTCAGTAGGGGTGCATGACCATAAAAGATATTACTCATATAAATAGAACAACCATTATTTTCTGATTTAAATGAATAATCGTCTCGCATTAAACAAGATCCAGGTATAATGTTCATGCTCAACACTGGCACCAAATAACAATTATTCGGGTCTAAAACTAATCCCGATGGTAGATGTACAGGTAGCGTGCCGACCGCGATCACATACACTTTGGAACCATTTCCCACGCGCATCGTCACCTCGTCCTTAGCCAATCTTCGCTTAATCCGTAGCCCCTGTTTCGAGTTGCAAATATGAGCAACACAGAACCAGTATCAAATAACCAGGCGCTACTGCGAGCATTAGTTAAGTACACATCAATACCATGTATATCAAATATACCTTTCACTTTGCCATCCTTCTTATCCGCCAAATACTTGGGGCGGTTCCTTCCAGTGACTAGTCCCTTTGCAGTAGAAGCCCTCAGTTTCAGGCTTAGTTCCAGACTTGGGTTTCTTCTCTTGAGCAGCAACCTTTTGGTCGTTCTTCTTGAAGTTCCCTTTCTTCCCTTTACCTTTTGCTTGAAACTAGTGGTCTTATTGACCATCAACACTTTATGCTCCTTTTTGATTTCTACCTCTGCGGCCTTTAGCATCGTGAAGAGCTCGGGAATAGTCTTGTTCATCCCTTGCATATTATAGTTCATCACGAAGCCTTTATAGCTTGGTGGCAGTGATTGAAGAACTCTGTCAATGACACAATCAACTAGAAGATCAACTCCCAGTTGAGTCAAGTGATTATGTTACCCAGACATTTTGAGTATGTGTTTACTGACAGAACTATTCTCCTCCATTTTGCAGTCGTAGAACTTGGTGGAGACTTCATATCTCTCAACTCGGGCATTTGCTTGAAATATTAACTTCAACTCCTGGAACATCTCATATGCTCCATGACGTTCAAAACGTCTTTGAAGTCCCGATTCTAAGCCGTAAAGCATGGCACACTGAACTATCGAGTAGTCATCAACTTTGCTCTGCTAGACATTCTTAACGTCATCAGTAGCATCTGCAGCAGGCCTACACCCAACGGTGGTTCCATGATGTCAGTCTTCTGTGCAACAATGAGGATAATCCTCAAGTTACGGACCCAGTCCGTGTAGTTGCTGCCATCATCTTTCAACTTAGCTTTCTTTAGGAATGCATTAAAATTCAAAGGAACGGTAGCACAGGCCATTGATCTACAACAACATAGACATGCAAAATACTATTAGGTACTAAGTTCATGATAAATTAAAGTTCAATTAATCATATTACTTAAGAACTCCCACTTAGATAGACATCCCTCTAATCATCTAAGTGATCACGTGATCCAAATCAACTAAACCATGTCCGATCATCATGTGAGATGCAGTAGTTTTCAATGGTGAACATCACTATGTTGATCATATCTACTATATGATTCACGCTTGACCTTTCGGTCTCAGTGTTCCGAGGCCATATCTGCATATGCTAGGCTCGTCAAGTTTAACCCGAGTATTCTGCATGTGCAAAACTGGCTTGCACCCGTTGTATGTGAACGTAGAGGTTATCACACCCGATCATCACGTGGTGTCTCGGCACGATGAACTGTAGCAACGGTGCATACTCAGGGAGAACACTTGTACCTTGAAATTTAGTAAGGGATCATCTTATAATGCTACCGACGTTCTAAGAAAAATAAGATGCATAAAGGATAAACATCACATGCAATCAAAATATGTGACATGATATGGCCATCATCATCTTGTGCTCATGATCTCCATCACCGAAGCATCGTCATGATCTCCAACGTCACCGGCGCGACACCTTGCTCTCCATCGTAGCATTGTTGTTGTCTCGCCAACTATTGTTACTACGACTATCGCTACCGCTTAGTGATAATGTAAAACAATTACATGGCGATTGCATTGCATACAATAAAGCGACAACCATATGGCTCCTGCCAGTTGCTGATAACTTTGTTACAAAATATGATCATCTCATACAACATTTATATCACATCATGCCTTGAACATATCACATCACAGCAAGCCCTGCAAAAACAAGTTAGACATCCTTTACTTTGTTGTTGCAAGTTGTACATGGTTCCTATGGGCTTCTAGCAAGAACTGTTCTTATCAACGCATCAAAACCACAACGATTTTTCGTCAAGTGTGCTGTTTTAACCTTCAACAAGGACCGGGAGTAGCCACACTCGATTCAACTAAAGTTGGAGAAACAGACACTCACCAGCCACCTATGTGCAAAGCACGTCGGTAGAACCAGTCTCGCGTAAGCGTACGCGTAATGTCGGCCTGAGCCTCTTCATCCAACAATACGGCCGAATCAAAGTATGACATGCTAGTAAGTAGTATGACTATTATCGCCCACAAATCTTTGTGTCCTACTCGTGCATATAACATCTACACATAGACCTACCTCGGATGCCACTGTTGGGGAACATGGTAATTTCAAAAAAAAATGTACGTTCATGCAAGATCTATCACTAGGTGATGCATAGCAACAAGAGGGGAGTGTTGTCTATGTACCCTCGTAGACTGAAAGCGTAAGTGTTATGACAACGCGGTTGATGTAGTCGTACGTCTTCATGATCCGACCGATCCTAGCACCGAAGGTATGGCACCTCCGCGATCTGCACACGTTCAGCTCCATGACGTCCCGCGAACTCTAGATCCAGCTGAGGTCCAGGGAGAGTTTCGTCAGCACGATAGCGTGGTGACGGTGATGATGAAGTTACGGGCGCAGGGCTTCGCCTAAGAACTACGACAATATGATCGAGGTGTGTAACTGAAGGAAATATGCCCTAGAGGCAATAATAAAGTTATTATTTATTTCCTTATATCATGATAAATGTTTATTATTCATGCTAGAATTGTATTAAACGGAAACATAATACCTGTGTGAATACATAGACAAACAGAGTGTCACTAGTATGCCTCTACTTGACTAGCTTGTTGATCAAAGATGGTTATGTTTCCTAACCATAGACATGTGTTGTCATTTGATTAACGGGATCACATCATTAGGAGAATGATGTGATTGACATGACCCATTCCGTTAGCTTAGCACACGATCGTTTAGTATATTGCTATTGCTTTCTTCATGACTTATACATGTTCCTATGACTATGAGATTATGCAACTCCCGTTTACTGGAGGAACACTTTGTGTGCTACCAAACGTCACAACGTAACTGGGTGATTATAAAGGAGCTCTACAGGTGTCTCCAAAGGTACATGTTGGGTTGGCGTATTTCGAGATTAGGATTTGTCACTCCGATTGTCGGAGAGGTATCTCTGGGCCCTCTCGGTAATGCACATCACTTAAGCCTTGCAAGCATTGCAACTAATGAGTTAGTTGTGAGATGATGTATTACGGAATGAGTAAAGAGACTTGCCGGTAACGAGATTGAACTAGGTATTGAGATACCGACGATCGAATCTTGGGCAAGTAACATACCGATGACAAAGGGAACAACGTATGTTGTTATGCGGTCTGACCGATAAAGATCTTCGTAGAATATGTGGGAGCCAATATGAGCATCCAGGTTCCGCTATTGGTTATTGACCGGAGGCGTGTCTCGGTCATGTCTACATTATTCTCGAACCCGTAGGGTCCGCACGCTTAAAGTTACGATGACAGTTTCATTATGAGTTTATATGTTTTGATGTACCGAAGGTTGTTCGGAGTCCCGGATGTGATCACGGACATGACGAGGAGTCTCGAAATGGTCGAGACATGAAGATTGATATACTGGAAGCCTATGTTTGGACATCGGAAGTGTTCCGGGTGAAATCGGCATTTTACCGGAGTACCGGGAGGTTACCGGAACCCCCCCAGTAACTTAATGGACCTTAATGGGCCTAGTGGAGGAAGAGGAGAGGAGG
>NC_041381.1:33463974-33513619 GCF_002162155.2 Triticum dicoccoides | reverse complement strand
TCTCTCTCTCCTTCCCCCCCAAGTCCTAGTCCAACATGGAAAAGGGGGGAGTCCTACTCCCGGTGGGAGTAGGACTCCTCCTGGTCGGCCGCACCCCCCCCTTGCTCCTTTATATACGGGGGCGGGGGGCACCTCAGAGACACAACAATTGATCCTTGAGATCTCTTAGCCGTGTGCGGTGCCCCTCTCCACCATAGTCCTCGATAATATTGTAGCGGTGCTTAGGCAAAGCGCTGCGACGGTAGAACATCAAGATCGTCACCACGCCATCGTGCTGACGAAACTCTTCCCCGACACTTTGCTGGATCGGAGTCCGGGGATCGTCATCGAGCTAAACGTGTGCTAGAACTCGGAGGTGTCGTAGTTTCGGTGCTTGATCGGTCGGGCCGTGAAGACGTACGACTACATCAACCGCGTTGTTATAACGCTTTCGCTTTTGTTCTACGAGGGTACGTGGACATACTCTCCCCTCTCGTTGCTATGCATCAACATGATCTTGCGTGTGCGTAGGATTTTTTTTGAAATTACTACGTTCCCCAACAGTGGCATCTGAGCCTGGTTTTATGCATAGATGTCATATGCACGAGTAGAACACAAGTGAGTTGTGGGCGATATAAGTCATACTGCTTACCAGCATGTCATACTTTGGTTCAGCGGTATTGTGAGATGAAGCGGCCCGGACCGACATTACGCGTACGCTTACGCGAGACTGGTTTCACCGCCACGAGCACTAGTTGCTTAATGGTGACCGGCGGGTGTCCGTCTCTCTCACTTTAGTTGAACCGAGTGTGGCTACGCCCGGTCCTTGCGAAGATTAAAACAGCACCAACTTGACAAACTATCGTTGTGGTTTTGATGCGTAGGTAAGAACTGTTCTTGCTCAGCCCATAGCAGCCATGTAAAATTTGCAACAACAAAGTAGAGGACGTCTAACTTGTTTTTGCAAGGCATGTTGTGATGTGATATGGTCAAGACATGATACTAAATTTTACTGTTTGAGATGATCATGTTTTGTAACCGAGTTATCGGCAACTGGCAGGAGCCATATGGTTGTCGCTTTATTGTATGCAATGCAATCACCCTGTAATGCTTTACTTTATCACTAAGCGGTAGCGATAGTCGTAGAAGCATAAGATTGGCGAGACGATAACGATGCTACGATGGAGATCAAGGTGTCGCGCCGATGATAATGGTGATCATGACGGTGCTTCGAAGATGGAGATCACAAGCACAAGATGATGATGGCCATATCATATCACTTATATTGATTTCATGTGATGTTTATCTTTTATGCATCTTATCTTGCTTTGATTGACGGTAGCATTATAAGATGATCCCTCACCAAATTATCATAGTAAAAGTGTTCTCCCTGAGTATGTACCGTTGCGAAAGTTCTTCGTGCTGAGACACCACGTGATGATCGGGTGTGATAGGCTCTACATTCAAATACAACGGGTGCAAAATAGTTGCACACGCGGAATACTCAGGTTAAACTTGACGAGCCTAGCATATAACAGATATGGCCTCAGAACACGGAGACCGAAAGGTCGAGCGTGAATCATATAGTAGATATGATCAACATATTGATGTTCACCGTTGAAACTACTCCATCTCACGTGATGATCGGACATGGTGTAGTTGATATGGATCACGTAATCACTTAGAGGATTAGAGGGATGTCTATCTAAGTGGGAGTTCTTTAGTAATATGATTAATTGAACTTAAATTTATCATGAACTTAGTACCTGATAGTATCTTGCTTGTCTATGTTGATTGTAGATAGATGGCCCGTGCTGTTGTTCCATTGAATTTTAATGCGTTCCTTGAGAAAGCAAAGTTGAAAGATGATGGTAGCAATTACACGGACTGGGTCCATAACTTGAGGATTATCCTCATTGCTGCATAGAAGAATTACGTCCTAGAAGCACCGCTGGGTGCCAGGCCTGCTGCTGGAGCAACACCAGATGTTATGAACGTCTGGCAGAGCAAAGCTGATGACTACTCTATAGTTCAGTGTGCCATGCTTTACGGCTTAGAACCGGGTCTTCAACACGTTTTGAACATCATGGAGCATATGAGATGTTCCAGGAGTTGAAGTTAATATTTCAAGCAAATGCCCAGATTGAGAGATATGAAGTCTCCAATAAGTTCTGCAGCTGCAAGATGGAGGAGAATAGTTCTGTTAGTGAGCATATACTCAAAATGTCTGGGTATAATAATCACTTGATTCAACTGGGAGTTAATCTTCCAGATGATAGCGTCATTGACAGAATTCTCTAATCACTGCGACCAAGCTACAAGAGCTTTGTGATGAACTATAATATGCAAGGGGTGGAAAAGACTATTCCCGAGCTCTTCGCGATGCTAAAAGCTGCGGAGGTAAAAATCAAGAAGGAGCATCAAGTGTTGATGGTTAACAAGACCACTAGTTTCAAGAAAAGGGCAAAGGGAAGAAGAAGGGAAACTTCAAGAAGAACAACAAACAAGTTGCTGTTCAGGAGAAGAAACCCAAGTCTAGACCTAAGCCTGAAACTAAGTGCTTCTACTGCAAGCAGACTGGTCACTGGAAGCGGAACTGCCCCAAGTATTTGGCGGATAAGAAGGATGGCAAGGTGAACAAAGGTATATGTGATATACATGTTATTGATGTGTACCTTACTAATACTCGCAGTAGCACCTGGGTATTTGATACTGGTTCTGTTGCTAATATTTGCAACTCGAAACAGGGACTACGGATTAAGCGAAGATTAGCTAAGGACGAGGTGATGATGCGCGTGGGAAATGGTTCCAAAGTCGATGTGATCGCGGTCGGCATGCTACCTCTACATCTACCTTCGGGATTAGTTTTAGACCTAAATAATTGTTATTTGGTGCCAGCGTTGAGCATGAACATTATATCTGGATCTTGTTTGATGCGAGACAGTTATTCATTTAAATCAGAGAATAATGGTTGTTCTATTTATATGAGTAATATCTTTTATGGTCATGCACACTTGAAGAGTGGTCTATTTTTATTGAATCTCGATAGTAGTGATACACATATTCATAATGTTGAAGCCAAAAGATGCAGAGTTGATAATGATAGTGCAACTTATTTGTGGCACTGCCGTTTAGGTCATACCGGTGTAAAGCGCATGAAGAAACTCCATACTGATGGACTTTTGGAACCACTTGATTATGAATCACTTGGTACTTGCGAACCGTGCCTCATGGGCAAGATGACTAAAACACTGTTCTCCGGTACTATGGAGAGAGCAACTGATTTATTGGAGATCATACATATAGATGTATGTGGTCCGATGAATGTTGAGGCTCGTGGCGGATATCGTTATTTTCTCACCTTCACAGATGATTTGAGCAGATATGGGTATATCTACTTAATGAAGCATAAGTCTGAAACATTTGAAAAGTTCAAAGAATTTTAGAGTGAAGTTGAAAATCGTCGTAACAAGAAAATAAAGTTTCTACGATCTGATCGTGGAGGAGAATATTTGAGTTACGAGTTTGGTCTACATTTGAAACAATGCGGAATAGTTTCGCAACTAACGCCACCCGGAACACCACAGCGTAATGATGTGTCCGAACGTCGTAATCGTACTTTACTAGATATGGTGCGATATATGATGTCTCTTACAGATTTACCGCTGTCATTTTGGGGTTATGCTTTAGAGACGGCGGCATTCACGTTAAATAGGGCACCATCAAAATCCGTTGAGACGACACCTTATGAACTATGGTTTGGCAAGAAACCAAAGTTGTCGTTTATGAAAGTTTGGCGCTGCGATGCTTATGTGAAAAAGCTTCAACCTGATAAGCTCGAACCCAAATCGGAGAAATGTGCCTTCATAGGATACCCAAAGGAGACTGTTGGGTACACCTTCTATCACAGATCCGAAGGCAAGACGTTTGTCGCTAAATTCAGAAACTTTCTAGAGAAGGAGTTTCTCTCGAAAGAAGTGAGTGGGAGGAAAGTAGAACTTGATGAGGTAACTGTACCTGCTCCCTTATTGGAAAGTAGTATATCGCAGAAACAGGTTTCTGTGACACCTACACCAATTAGTGAGGAAGATAATGATGATGATCATGAAACTTCAGATCAAGTTGTTACTGAACCTCGTAGATCAACCAGAGTAAGATACGCACCAGAGTGGTACGGTAATCCTATTCTGGAAGTCATGTTACTAGACCATGATGAACCTACGAACTATGAAGAAGCAATGGTGAGCCCAGATTCCGCAAAATGGCTTGAGACCATGAAATCTGAGATGGGATCCATGTATGAGAAAAAAGTGTAGACTTTGGTTGACTTGCCCGATGATCGGCAAGGAATTGAAAATAAATGGATCTTCAAGAAGAAGACTGACGCTGACGGTAATGTTACTGTCTACAAAGCTCGACTTGTCACGAAAGGTTTTCGACAAGTTCAAGGGGTTGACTACGATGAGACCTTCTCACCCGTAGCGATGCTTAAGTCTGTCCGAATCATGTTAGCAATTGCCGCATTTTGTGATTATGAAATATGGCAGATGGATGTCAAAACTGCATTCCTGAATGGTTTTCTAGAAGAAGAGATGTATATGATGCAACCGGAAGGTTTTGTCGATCCAAAGGGAGCTAACAAAGTGTGCAAGCTCCAACGATCCATTTATGAACTGGTGCAAGCCTCTCGGAGTTGGAATAAACGCTTTGATAGTGTGATCAAAGCATTTGGTTTTATACAGATTTTTGGAGAAGCCTGTATTTACAAGAAAGTTAGTGGGAGCTCTGTAGCATTTCTGATACTATATGTAGATGACATATTGCTGATCGGAAATGATATAGAATTTCTGGATAGCATAAAAGATACTTGAATAAGAGTTTTTCAATGAAAGACCTCGGTGAAGCTGCTTACATATTGGGCATTAAGATCTATAGAGATAGATCAAGACGCTTAATTGGACTTTCACAAAGCACATACCTTGACAAAGTTTTGAAGAAGTTCAAAATGGATCAAGCAAAGAAAGGGTTCTTGCCTGTGTTACAAGGTGTGAAGTTGAGTAAGACTCAATGCCCGACCACTGCAGAAGATAGAGAAAAGATGAAAGAAGTTCCCTATGCTTTAGCCATAGGATCTATCATGTATGCAATGCTGTGTACCAGACCTGATGTGTGCCTTGCTATAAGTTTAGCAGGGAGGTACCAAAGTAATCCAGGAGTGGATCACTGGACAGCGGTCAAGAACATCCTGAAATACCTGAAAAGGACTAAGGATATGTTTCTCGTTTATGGAGGTGACAAAGAGCTCATCGTAAATGGTTACGTTGATGCAAGCTTTGACACTGATCCGAACGATTCTAAATCACAAACCGGATACGTGTTTACATTGAACGGTGGAGTTGTCAGTTGGTGCAGTTCTAAACAAAGTGTTGTGGCAGGATCTACATGTGAAGCGGAGTACATAGCTGCTTCGGAAGCAGCAAACGAAGGAGTCTGGATGAAGGAGTTCATATCCGATCTAGGTGTCATACCTAGTGCATCGGGTCCAATGAAAATCTTTTGTGACAATACTGGTGCAATTGCTTTGGCAAAGGAATCAAGATTTCACAAAAGAACCAAGCACATCAAGAGACGCTTCAATTCCATTCGGGATTTAGTCCAAGTGGGAGACATAGAAATTTGCAAGATACATACGGATCTGAATGTAGTAGACCCATTGACTAAGCCTCTTCCACGAGCAAAACATGATCAGCACCAAGGCTCCATGGGTGTTAGAATCATTACAGTGTAATCTAGATTATTGACTCTAGTGCAAGTGGGAGACTGAAGGAAATATGCCCTAGAGGCAATAATAAAGTTATTATTTATTTCCTTATATCATGATAAATGTTTATTATTCATGCTAGAATTGTATTAAACGGAAACATAATACCTGTGTGAATACATAGACAAACAGAGTGTCACTAGTATGCCTCTACTTGACTAGCTTGTTGATCAAAGATGGTTATGTTTCCTAACCATAGACATGTGTTGTCATTTGATTAACGGGATCACATCATTAGGAGAATGATGTGATTGACATGACCCATTCCGTTAGCTTAGCACACGATCGTTTATTATATTGCTATTGCTTTCTTCATGACTTATACATGTTCCTATGACTATGAGATTATGCAACTCCCGTTTACTGGAGGAACACTTTGTGTGCTACCAAACGTCACAACGTAACTGGGTGATTATAAAGGAGCTCTACAGGTGTCTCCAAAGGTACATGTTGGGTTGGCGTATTTCGAGATTAGGATTTGTCACTCCGATTGTCGGAGAGGTATCTCTGGGCCCTCTCGGTAATGCACATCACTTAAGCCTTGCAAGCATTGCAACTAATGAGTTAGTTGTGAGATGATGTATTATGGAACGAGTAAAGAGACTTGCCGGTAACGAGATTGAACTAGGTATTGAGATACCGACGATCGAATCTCGGGCAAGAAACATACCGATGACAAAGGCAACAATGTATGTTGTTATGCGGTCTGACCGATAAAGATCTTCATAGAATATGTGGGAGCCAATATGAGCATCCAGGTTCCGCTATTGGTTATTGACTGGAGACGTGTCTCGGTCATGTCTACATTGTTCTCGAACCCGTAGGGTCCGCACGCTTAAAGTTACGATGACAGTTTCATTATGAGTTTATATGTTTTGATGTACCGAAGGTTGTTCGGAGTCCCGGATGTGATCACGGACATGACGAGGAGTCTCGAAATGGTCGAGACATGAAGATTGATATATTGGAAGCCTATGTTTGGACATCAGAAGTGTTCCGGGTGAAATCGGCATTTTACCGGAGTACCGGGAGGTTACCGGAACCCCCCGGTAACTTAATGGGCCTTAATGGGCCTAGTGGAGGAAGAGGAGAGGAGGCCAAGGGGCAGCCACGCGCCCCTCCCCCCCCTCCCCCCTCCCAAGTCCGAATTGGACAAGGAGGGGGCAGCGCCCTCCCTTTCCTTTCCCCTCTCTCTCTCCTCCCCCCCCCAAGTCCTAGTCCAACATGGAAAAGGGGGGAGTCCTACTCCCGGTGGGAGTAAGACTCCTCCTGGCACGCCCTCCCACTACTAGGGAAAAGGCTAGCAGCAGCGCAGTTTTAGGTGTACCAGTAGCGCGGGGAGGGGCGCTACTAATAAGGCGCTACAGCTAACACATAGCAGTAGCGCGTGGTCACCGGCGCTACTGGTACACAAGTGTAGCAACAGTGCGGTTATTGGAAGCTCGCTACTGCTAGTAGCTCTAGCGCGCTTTGCAACGGCGCGCTACTGCTAACTTTTATACACTCGCTACTGCTAATTTAACAGGTTTTTTGTTTTTTGGGGCATATTTGTTTTGTATTTGAACAGGCTTTATAGAAGAATCTTTAGCACATAGAAATGTCATCATGATACACATACAAATTCCTGCGAGACCACAAATGTAATCATAGCATATACATACAAATAGTCTCATCATAATCATCATCCAACACAAAGTGGTCTCTCATCATCATCTCGAAAATAGCGATACAAGTCCTCCATTACTTGCAAATACATCGTCATCCATCTAAACAATGGTATACGCGAGAAGAGCTATCACTTTGAGTACATGAGTTCGTATCCCTCTCTTGCATTAGCATGAACCTAAACTAACTACTGCCTGTCGCTCGGAAATCGGAAACCGGTAACACCTAGGCCTGACACTCCGGCCACTCGTCGTATATATACTCCTGGCGTAGCACTTCTTCGCCATCGATGATCTATGCACCTGCATCATCACATGAGTCGATGATATGCAACATATATAGTTAAGCAACAGAAAGAGACAGACTTGACAAAAATAGAAACAACATATCATAAGCATAAATAACAAAGTTCATCGTACCCAAAATGCCCTAACTAGAGTGATCTTCGCTAGTCGAGGAGGATGACGGTTTAATTACATCACAAATAAAGTTTCACTGCGCATAACTCAAAGTTTTGTCATACAGAAAGTATGGACTAAACAGACACATTGTCATATATCGACAATCACTCCAACATGTCATGCCATCCATCGATGTCAGGGAGATAGTCCCCGAGCTTAGTGAAAGGCTTCATGTCGAGACGCTGAGAGGCTATCCATGTTCGGACGTCTTCCCGCGACATTTGTCCTTCTTCGTAGAACATCCCTGTTTTTCCGACGACCACCTTCATGATGATTTGGGCAAGTTCGCGCTGGATGTGATAGATCTCAGCTCGAAGTCGATGATCCTCGATATCTCCTACGTCCTTTGCCATTGCAGAATATGGGCATCGCCGAATCTAGGTGACATGCGAAGGTTCTGGTGATCCCGTCTGTACTCCAGCATGTGGTGTAGTACATAGAATCCATCATTAAGAGAATCGCTCGGTTGTTGGATGCAGCAGAAGTCGGTCTTATGGGCGAAGGCAACCCTGCCGCCCCTTTTCTTCTTGTCCCTGACGTCTCCACCCCTTGCTTGGTAGTAAAACATAGCACTATCGAGAACATCCTTGATGTGGGTGTAATCCTTTTTGTGAATGTTCTTTGACGAGTCCAAGTAAAGAGCGTGGGAGAATTGGGGGTATAGGATGATGAGGACGGCGCGCCTGCCGCTGCGCAAAATAAGTACACCTCAAATTACTTAGCCTCCACCGTGCAAATGAATGATTGAAATCGAAGGAAGGATAACAGCGCGGATGACTTACACTGGATGATAAGGCACGAGAATCGCCCCCTTGTCCTTATTGGCGAGCATGAAATTGATGATGTATTCCCTCGCGTATACACGGTGCTCTGCGCAGACTCCCAAGAAGCCCTCGTGCATGTAGTACGGGTCAGCGACACAGATATGAGATATCTGCTCAACCCCGATGATGTAGTTCATGTGCAAGGCATAAAGGCGGACAAACGTAAAATCCAGCTTCTTCACGTGAAACATGTCGAATATGTAATTGAATCGGAGGAAGAACTTATCCGCGGGGAAGCTGTCGACGTACGACCTTTGCTGCGGAACGTTAACCACGTAGAGTGGGTATCCTGGATCTGTCGAGGCGATGAGGCCTTTCTCTACCCACAGCACATCGTCATGAAGTCTCCTTAGATCGCCGAATCTGGCCTGTAGCGTTGTTGCAGGTAGGATTGGTTGACCGGGGATATGCCATTTATCTGCATCGGGGATATCTATACGGTCCTGAAGCCGAGGCTGTTGAGGCGGCTGGATCATAGAATCAGCTTGTTTGCCTTTCCTCGCTCTCTTCCTAGACTTCTTTACTACCGGAAGGTCATCCATAATACGTTGAGACAGCAATTTAGGCACCGACTCATGACGCTCAAACCCTGAGGAGGCGCCAGTATAGACATACTGTTCAGCACCACCGTCGTCCTCATCCTCATCCATGGGGACGTCATCAGCAACTAATGGAGCCTCCTCCTTACCCCGTCCTCTATCACCCAACCTGACACCCGACGCTAATTGGGTAGGTGGGCTGTTGATGTTCATACCTTGCTGAGGCCGCATGCTCTTGGGTGTGCTCCCGACCGCCTCCAGACGAAGCAGACTCTTTGGCCACAACACGACCCACCCATTGCAACAATCACCAAGCCGCCGCGGTGTCTCCTCGTCATCCAGCAGTAGTGTTGGAGGAGGCAAATTCTCGTGGCCTGGTTCGACACTGGCCATAGAAACCTTGAAGACATTCGGGGGGATCGGCCGGCTGTGGAACAATGGTTCCTTCGGCTTCATTGTCGTCGCCTTCCCCACGTCCACCTTCTGGTCGCCGATGGTGTACAATATGCTGCACGGGGTTTCGTCGGCCTGCAAAGAAAAGTCTGCGACGTGAGACATCCGGAAGGCACCGAAAATGGGAGATTATACATTTATATTGAAGGGGGCCGGTGTGACAGATACCGTGAGGGCGTCGAGCTCAGCCAAAGACGAAGCACCGCCGAGCACGTCCGGTGCGGGAGCAGGTGCGGGAGCCGGTGCGGGAGCCGGTGCGGGAGCAGGTGCTCCCAAGAAGTCAGCAAGGGGAAAGTCCTCTGCATTTTTTTCTGGATTTTGCCTTGTCCAAGTGATAACGCCCATCACCAAGGAAGTAGACAAATCTGCAACCACCTATTTTGCGGCAGCTACCGCTGTTGCGACTGTCTGAGATGATTTCTTCTCAACCGCAATCTCAACCTTCTTGTCGATGTTTTCTTCAGTTAACCTCCGTCTTTCCTTTCTCTCCTCCGCGGTCTCACGGTAGTACTTCTTCCACGTGGCGCCGTCTCCGACACCGTGCATGCGTCCATACGACGGTCGAGTATCCACGGTTGTTGTTTCAATATGTTCAACGCCCGGTTGAATGGAGTGTCCCACTTGGGCCTCGCCAATGCCTCAGACGGCGAGTCGTTTTCGGCCGCAATCCGGTGCTGCTCTCTCTGCAAAAGGCACAAGGATCGTTTACAAATATGACTAATGTGTGCAGTCGAATTGATCAGAAACTAAAATTACTAGCAGTCTCATGAACTCCGTAATGACCGGTGTTGTCTCGTAAACCTTCTTCACTGGGTCCCAACGGTGCCGGGCCCTCAGGACGTCACGCTCCTGCGGGACGGTGAAATCCGCCAAGGGGTCTGGGATGCCCAGACTCGCGGCTTCCGCGTCCTCCTTGGCCCATTTGGACCTCTTTCCGCCGTAACCACGGCTTCCGAGGTGGTGGCTCCCAATGTTCCTCTCTTGAAGCCCCTTCATGTACTTAGACTTGTTTTTGGCAGCTTCGGCCTCGCAAGCCTCCTTGAATATTTGAAACTAGTCTTCCGTGATTGTCAGATTATCCTTTACAATCTCGGAGTAGGGTTCCTTCTTGTCGATGATCCTTGCTTTCACTCGAGTTTTCCAGCGGCCAACACGTCGCTAAACTTGGTCATGGCATGTTTGTTTATCTTCTTCATTGCCGGGTCCTCGTCTAGATCTTCATAATCCTTCTCATTTCGGCCCGTGAACAAGAATATCTGGTGAAACTTCTTTAGGAGGGAGCTCCTCATATTTTCTATCTTCTGTAGTTTCTCATCATTGATGGTGGCGGTTGTCCGTACGATGCAGCCTATTTGATTGCCATAGCACGAGCGAGCTTCCTCGAGCGCCTTTGGCTAAAAAATTCCATCGTCCACCTCCATGACCACCAGCCTAGTAGTCCTGAGTTTGTTAGGAAGCCGTTGCCTCTTTGCTTTCGGTTCTACACCGGCTCCGCTCCCCGAGGCAGCACCGGTCTTAGTCTCAGCGCCGGTCCCGATGCCGGTCTGAGTCTCAGCGCCGGTCTCAGTCTCAGCACCGGTTTGCATGTCGGTCTTAGTCTCCGATGCCACCGATGGGCCCAGGAACAACATTGATTGATCGTCGGTAAGGCTAAAAAATTCGTCGGCCGCCCGGTAGGCGTCGACGCAATCACTAGAACCCTGTCCTTCATCGTTGCTAGCCATGTTTCCTATGATTAAACCTAGTCAATTAATTCTAGACCTAATAAAATGAATAATGACATAAAAAAGGCCTATTGTTTTGCAGGAATGTTGACTCCTTCCTGGTGCGGCAAATCCCGGGCACTCGATATGTCCTAGTTTGTAGCACAAGTCATGCCGAAATTCAAGGAAAATTTCGGCATGACCGTTGCTAAAAAGTGGACAAATCGAGAACCTGAAACTTGCCGGAACAGAAATGAATCAACATTCCGGCAAAACATAGGCCACTCAGCATCATTCCCTGGAAACAACAAAGCCACTTGGGCACAATCGAACCACTTCAATGAAAAGATATAACATGACCACTTCAATGAAAAGATATAATCAACAGTAAAAGTCTAGGAAGGGATCATCTTTAAAATAAAATTTGCCTAAATTCTTTTCCTTCACTAAACACTTCTCTGCCTAGGACAAAACCCAAATTATGGTGATCTAGCTATTCCTCTCTCTCACACAAACACACATTATTATCTCTAACCCTTCTCTGCCTAGCACATAACCCAATTAAATTGCAAAGGAACTCCATTTCTCTAACCCTTCTGACCTAATGCTCTAAAATAACATTTTCCTCTAACCTAGCCAACCTACTTAACCTAGCTTGTTAATCCAACGAACCTAATTAACCTACCTATTTAACCTAGTTAGTTAATCTAGTTTACCTACATAATTAACCTAATTAAACTAGTTAACGCAGCTAGTTCTCTATCAAAGCCCTAAATAAATTTTTGCACTAATTAACCTAGATAATTAACCTAATTAAACTAGTTAACCTGACTAGTTCTCTGTCAAAGCCCTAACTAATTTTTGCACTAACCTAGATAATTAACCTAATTAAAGTAGTTAACCTAACTACTTCTCTGTCAAAGCCCTAACTAAATTTTTGCCCTAACCTAGATAATTAAGCTAATTAAACTAGCTAACCTATGCATGAGAGAGAGAGAGGAGGGTTGGGGGCTCACAGAGGATGGCTCCGGTGGTGGCGAGGGAGGCAGTGGTGGCGAGGGAGGCAGTGCTGGCGAGGGAGGCAGGGGCGTGTCCGGTGATGGCGAGGGAAGCAGTTGTGGCGAGGGAGGATCCGGTGGCATCGACGGCGGCTCCGGTGGCGTTGATGAGGCTGCGCGGCTCCGTGGCGTTGGGGGCGGCTCCGGTGGCGTCGACGGCGCACGGCTCTGGTGGCGTTGATGTCGGCAGGAGACGGCGGCGAAGTGGGGCGACGGCGAATCGGGGAGACGGCGGCGGGGTGGGTCGAGGGATTTGGGGGAGAAGTGGTGGCCGGGGGGAAATGGTTTTTTGGTTAAGTCCAATTTAGCGGTAGCGTGTTTCGCAAAACGCGCAATAGCTAAGATAGCTACAGCAGTTTTCACAAAATGCGCTGCTATTATGGCTATGTAATTTTCTTCCATTTTTTATTTTCTTTTCTGTTTCTATAGCGGGGGTCTAGGACACGCGCTGCAGCTATGTTAGCTATAGCGCCTCTTATAAACACATGCTACTGCTATGCCTTCCTCCGTTTTTTCGCTTTTTCAATTATTATGCTTTACATTTTATTTTTTTCCTTTCTCCTTTTCTACTTCTTTCATTTTCATTTACTTTTCTATTTGTTTTTCATCTTATTTTATTTCCATTAGTAGTAGCGCTCTTCATAGGAAACGCGCTACTACTTATACCCTAGCGGTAGCGCGCTTCTTCCAAGCCCGCTACTGCTATGCATATCCTATCATTCTACCAACGGGAATATTAGTAGTAGCGCACTACACGTGCTGCTGCTAAGGGTGTATCTGTAGCGCGGTTTTTCCTCAATCGCTACTGCTATCTAGCACTAGCGCTCCTTTTTAAACCGCGTTGTTGCTAAATTTCTGTGTATAGGCTTTTCCCTTATAGTGTCCTCCTAGCCGGCCGCACCCCCCCACCCTTGCTCCTTTATATATGTGGGCGGGGGGGCACCCCAGAGACACAACAATTGATCCTTGAGATCTCTTAGCCGTGTGCGGTGCCCCCCTCCACCATAGTCCTCGATAATATTGTAGCGGTGCTTAGGCGAAGCCCTGCGACGGTAGAATATCAAGATCGTCACCACGCCGTCGTGCTGACGGAACTCTTCCCCGACACTTTGCTGGATCAGAGTCCGGGGATCGTCATCGAGCTGAACATGTGCTAGAACTCGGAGGTGCCGTAGTTTCAGTGCTTGATCGGTCGGGCTGTGAAGACATACGACTACATCAACCGCGTTGTTATAACGCTTCCTCTTTCGGTCTACGAGGGTACGTGGACATACTCTCCCCTCTCGTTGATATGCATCACCATGATCTTGCGTGTGCGTAGGATTTTTTTTGAAATTACTACGTTCCCCAACAGTAACTGTGGAGGGGGGGCACCGCACACGGCTACACAATCAACTTGTGTGTTCTAGGGTGCCCCCTGTCCCCGTATATAAAGGAGCAAGGGGGAGGCCGGCCAGCCCTCCTTGGGCGCGCCCCCAAGAGGGGAATCCTACTAGGACTTTAAGTCTTAGTGGGTTTCCACCTAAAGGGAGAGAGGAGGAAGGAAGGAGAGGGAGAGAGGAGGAAGGAAGGAGAGGGAGAGGGGGAAGGAAAGACGGGCGCCGCCTGATGAAGCTATGTACCTAGGGTAGGGTCATGGACCTGTCCAAACTACCCTACCCAAGGACATCTCTAGAAGAAACCACCTGTCAGTCGACCCAGAAGCGTTCCACTCGACTGACTCAAAGACACTCGACCTTGAAGTCAACCACTCGACCATGAAGCCAACCATTCGACAGCCAGGAGATCTAAAGTCACTCTGCACGCTAACAGTCGGTCATTAAGTAACTTTTATGATCATCATAGCACTTTATGTGTAGCATTACCAGTAACACCCAATCTTAATGTACTTTAAACCCCACATAACTGAGGGCCGGAGGGGTTTGGCGAACTCTATATAAGCCACCCCCTCCTCAGTGTAAAGGGTTCGCACCCTTGTAACTCATACGCATATAATCCAGTCGACCGCCTCCGGGCTCCGAGACGTAGGGTTGTTACTTCCTCCGAGAAGGGCCTGAACTCGTAAATCTCTTGCGTATACAACTACTCCATATCTAGGATCTTGCCTCTCCATTAGTACCCCCCTACACTACTGTCAGACTTAGAACCACGACAGTTGGCGCCCACCTTGGGGCAGGTGTCTTAGCGACTTACTGGAGAAGTTGCAATTTTTTCCGATCCCCTTCATCATGGTTTCAGGCGGAGTTTTGGTTGAGGGCCACGAGATCCGTCTCGGCGCGCTCATGTTCGTCGCCGACGACTCTGCTTGGCTTCACGAGGCTCCGCTCGACATCGACGCGCTCCCAGTCCATGGAGCGACGCACTTTCGCGTGTGCGTTCGTGGCATCCTCCTACGGCACCCGTCGACCCAGTATCGGTCGGTTTCTGTGTCGTCCTCCCTCTGTTTCCCGCCGGCGCAAGCGCTCCGGTCGGTCGAGGCTTCAGCGGTGGGTGAGACACGCGGTGGCTCGCCAGTCGGCCACCCCCCAAGTCATGGCAATCGAGCCCGACGAATCTCTCTACGGCTTGTTCGACCTGTCGACTGGCTCCACAGAGACTGCATCCGAGTGCGACGGCAGTGATCCAGCGGTGGAGGTTCTGATGGTTGATGGACCACGCGGTCCTCCCGACTTTCCCGGCATCGACGAAGGCGACGGCAGAGGCGATCCGTCGCATGCCCATGAGGAGTATCTCCCCGAGCCCCTCACTTCGCTCCAAAGGGAAGAACTTCGCCGCCGGAACATGGATGCGCTTCATACTCCTATCCTTGGAGAAACTCCCGAGGCTCGTGCCTTAGAGGAGGCGCGCTTGGCCAACTTGGCTGAGCGCACTCGACTGGAGAACCTTCAACGGGCACTCGACGAGTGTGTGCAGTAACGGGTTCCTGATTCCAGTCAACGTCAACTCTTTCCACAACCGACTCAGGTATATCGAACCCCGATTCAGAATTTAGCGGCTGCGGCCCGTATAGCCGAGTCAATCTAGCCTTCCCAGTCAGAGGCTGGCAGAGGCTTGTTGCAGATCAGAGATTTACTCCAGGCAGCAGGAGATCAAAATTCAGCTGTATCGCAGTCGCGGAATAGGATTCACAACAGATCCGTAGCTGCAAATACAGTCCAGTCGGCTCATAGCCCCAGATCGCCCCCGAGGCGTGAAGGGCGTGGAGACCGGCACGATCAGTACAAGAAACATGAGTAGTATGATCACCGAATCAATCGCGATGATCGACGTCGAGTGCCCACCCCTCCCCCAAGGGGTGGATCGTACGCGCCTCGACAACAGGATGATAGACGCCAGCACAGTGGTGGGCGAAGGGTTCCAGTCGACCCCAGGGAACCATGCTTTGATGCGAGATCCATTATCGTTCAAGGTCTGGTCGACAGGAACAGAGCTCACCGAGAGGGTCACGGTGGAGATGTACCCACCAGCAGCAGAGTGCATGTCTCAGGACCAGAGTGTTTCAGCAGAGCCATCAGGGACGCGGTGATTCCTCCCAACTTCAGGTTGGCGACTGGAGTCAGTAAGTTCACTGGTGAGTCCAAGCCCGATACTTGGCTTGAAGACTACCGAGTGGCTATTCAGATTGGCGGCAGGAATGATGAGGTGGCCATGAACATCTGCCTCTTATGTTGGAGGGCTCGGCCAGAGCATGGTTGAATCAGTTAGCACCCAGCAGCATTTATACTTGGGAAGATCTTTCTCGAGTGTTTGTTAGAACGTTTGAAGGAACTTGCAAGCGACCAGTAGGACTGACAGAGCTGCAAACTTGCGTGCAGAAGTCGAATGAGACTTTGAGACATTATATCCAGAGATGGATCACATTGCATCACACGGTAGAGAATGTGTCTGATCACCAGGCAGTCTGTGCTTTCAAGGAAGGTGTTAAGTACAGAGAGCTAAACCTGAAATTCGGTCGAACTGGAGACATGTCTCTGAGTCAAATGATGGAGATAGCCACCATGTATGCCAATGGTGAAGAACAGGATCGGCTCCAGAGTGGCAAGCACAAGTCAGTCGCCCATGAAACTGGAGGAGGGAACTCCAGTCGGAAGCAGAAGCGGAAAGCCGAGCCAGCTGCTCCTGGAGAAGCCTTGGCCGTGACTCAAGGAAAGTTTAAAGGGAAGCCCAAAGGGCCTTGGAACCCTAAGAAGGTAAAAGACAAGGAGGGAAATGACGTGATGGATTTGCCATGCCACATCCACACGAAGAAAGATGAAGAGGGTAACTTCATTTACCCAAAACATACCACTCGACACTGTCGGCTCTTGATCCAGCAATTCCAATGGAAACAACCCAAAGATAAGGAAAAGGAGTTGGACAAAGTTGAGGACAAAGAGGATAGTGATAATGGATATCCCCAGGTCAATTCCACACTGATGATTTTTGCTGACGTTGAAAGCAAAAGTCGATTGAAAGTTATCAATCAAGAAGTGAATATGGTTGCTCCGGCGACACCCAATTATCTGAAATGGTCTTAGACTGCCATCACATTTGACCAGTCTGATCACCCGACACACATAGCCACCCCTGGGAGGCAAGCTCTGGTGGTCGACCCACTCGTCGAAGGCACTCGACTGACTAAAGTTTTGATGGATGGTGGCAGTAGCCTAAATATACTGTATGCAGAGACATTAAAAGGGATGGGCATTCCGATGTCCAGACTCAGTACCAGCAACATGAGTTTCTATGGAGTCATTCCTGGAAAGAAGGCTGCGTCACTCGGTCAAATTGCTCTTGATGTAGTTTTCGTAGATTCCAAAAATTTCCGCAAAGAAAAGTTGACATTTGAAGTTGTGGATTTCCAGAGTGCCTATCACGCTATTTTGGGCAGGCCAGCTTATGCACGTTTTATGGCTCGACCATGTTACGTGTATCTCAAATTGAAGATGCCTGGCCCCAAAGGTGTGATCACGGTTACTGGCAATCGGAAGAAGGTGGAAGAGTGCTTTCAGAAAGGCTCAAAGATCGCCGATGCTCAGATGGTAGCAGAAGAGTGGCAGGAAAATCAGAAAAATGCAGATCCGAGTGATTTGTTGCGAGCCAAGAAGCCCGCTACGGAATCAGCGTTTTAGTCATTCGGTGAGACAAAACCGATTCACATTCACCCGACCGACCCCAATGCTGCTCCGACTAATATCTCTACAATGCTCGACCCCAAATAGGAAGAAGCGCTCATCTAGTTCCTCCGTGAGAACTGGGACATCTTCGCATGGAAACCTTCTGACATGCCGGGTGTTCCCAGGGGGCTGGCTGAGCACTGCCTACGAGTCGACTCAAAAGTGAAACCTGTTAAAGAACATCTTCGACGGTCCGCCGTCGAGAAAAGAAAGGCCATTGGAGAGGAGGTGGCTCGGCTCTTAGTAGCAGAGTTTATCCGAGAGATTTACCACTCCGAGTGGCTCGCCAATGTTGTCATGGTCCCCGAGAAGGACAAGCCACTTCGCATGTGCACTGACTTTAAACATATCAATCGGGCCTTCCCGAAAGATCATTTTCCTCTCCCCCGCATCGACCAAATAGTCGACTCGACTACGGGATGTGAGCGTCTGTCTTTCTTAGACACTTATTCCGGTTACCATCAGATCCGTCTGTATGGACCCGATGAGATCAAAACAGCTTTCATCACCCCATTCGGGTGCTTATGTTATGTCACCATGCCATTCGGCCTCAAGAATGCCGGAGCCACGTTCATGAGGATGATTTAGATGTGTTTGCTCATTCAAATCAGTCGGAATGTGTAAGCATACATGGATGATATTGTGGTCAAGTCACAGAAAGGTTCCGACCTGCTTACTGACCTTGCTGAAACATTTGCCAACCTCAGGAGGTATGATATCAAGATTAATCCATCAAAGTGCACATTCGGAGTTCCTGGCGGAAAATTACTCAGTTTTCTCGTTTCTGAACGAGGAATCGACGCAAATCCAGAGAAAGTGGGCACTATACTCCGAATGAAAAGACCTGTGCGTGTGCACGATGTTTAGAAGCTTACTGGTTGCTTGGCCGCTTTAAGTTGATTCATCTCTCATCTCGGTGAAAAGGCATTGCCTCTTTACCGACTGATGAAGAAGTCAGACAAGTTCGAGTGGACTCCTGAAGCTGATGCAGTGTTTGCAGAGCTAAAAGCCCTGCTTTCCACCCAGCCAGTGCTTGCTGCCCCGATCAGCAAAGAGCCTTTGCTGCTTTACATTGCAGCCACAGGACAAGTCGTCAGTACAGTACTTACGGTTGAGCGGGAAGAAGAAGGAAAAGCCTTTAAAGTTCAGCGCCCAGTATATTATATTTCTGAAGTTCTGACCCCATCAAAGCAAAGATACCCTCATTATTAGAAGCTTGTATATGGGATTTATATGACCACGAAGAAAGTTTCTCATTACTTCTCTGACCATACCATTACAGTCACCAGCGACGCAACATTGTCAGAGATTCTGCACAACAGAGATGCAACTGGTCGAGTGGCAAAATGGGCGATTGAAATCCTTCCCCTGGATATCAGATTTGAGGCAAAGAAAGCTATCAAGTCCCAAGCAATAGCAGATTTCATCGCCGAGTGGACTGAACAGCAACTGCCGACCCAAGTTCACTCGGAGCACTGGACCATGTTCTTTGATGGCTCTAAGATGCTGAATGGTTCCGGTGCTGGGGTAGTGTTGGTTTCCCCCCGAGGAGATAAGCTCAGATATGTACTCCAGATTCACTTTGATTCCTCCAACAACGAAGCAGAATATGAAGCACTTTTGTATGGGTTGCGTATGGCCATTTCACTCGGCGTCCATCGCCTCATGGTCTACGACGACTCAGATTTGGTGGTTAACCAAGTGATGAAGGAGTGGGACGTCAGAAGCCCAGCCATGACTGGTTACTGCAATGTAGTAAGAAAGCTGGAGAAGAAATTCGAGGGGTTAGAGCTTCATCATATACCCCGACTGAAAAACCAAGCAGCTGATGATTTGGCAAAAATAGGTTCCAAGAGAGAATCCATTCCCAGTGATGTGTTCTTGGAACACATCCACACGCCGTCAGTTCAAGAGGATCCTTTCACCGAAGAAGCCTCGCAGCCAAAAAGTGTCACGGATCCGACTGAAGTTGAGGTCCCAACTATGGTCGACCTGATCATGGAAGTTTTGGTCATCACTCTCGACTGGACGGTGCCGTACATCGCGTATATCCTAAGGAAAGAGCTCCCAGAGAATGAAGAAGAGGCTCGACAGATCGTCCGTGGATCCAAGGCCTTCACTGTGATGAAGGGACAGTTGTACAGGGAAAGCGCGACTGGAGCCAGTCAGAAATGTATAATGCCAGAAGAAGGCCAGATGATTCTCGACGATATCCACTCAGGGACCTGTGGCCATCATGCGTCCTCTCAGACTATTGTGGCTGAAGCATACCGAGCGGGGTTTTACTGGCCCAAAGCAAATGAAATGGCGAAAGAGATAGTCGACAAGTGTGAAGGATGTCAGTTCTATTCCAATATGTCGCACAAGCCCGCCTCAGCCTTGAAGACCATTCCAATCGTCTGGCCCTTCACTGTTTG
The DNA here is from genome assembly GCF_002162155.2 of Triticum dicoccoides. Taxonomy (NCBI): domain Eukaryota; kingdom Viridiplantae; phylum Streptophyta; class Magnoliopsida; order Poales; family Poaceae; genus Triticum; species Triticum dicoccoides. The sequence continues at coordinate 33,493,543 of NC_041381.1, read as the reverse complement.
GGGATTAGATATGGTTGGACTACTGAGAACTGGCAGGAGCGACTTCACCCATGTACTGGTGGCAGTCGACAAGTTCACTAAGTGGATCGAAGCCAAGCCTATCAACAGTCTTGATGTCGGCACTGATATCAGCTTCATCAAAGAGTTGATATTCAGATATGGAGTTCCGCATAGCATCATCACTGACAATGGGTCAAACTTCAATTCCGACCAATTCAAAGCCTTTTGCGCTTCTCAAGGCACACGAGTCGACTACGCTTCCGTTGCTCACCCCCAGTCGAATGGACAGGCAGAAAGAGCAAACGGCCTAATTCTCAAAGGACTGAAACCCCGATTGATGCGTGATCTCAAACACGCAGCAGGCGCATGGGTCGAAGAACTTCCATCTGTTCTTTGGGGATTGAGGACTACTCCTAATTAGTCGGCTGGGAGAACTCCATTCTTTCTGGTTTATGGAGCTGAAGCAGTTCTGCCGAGTGATCTGCTTCACAATGCACCTCAAGTCGATCTCTACTCTGAAGTTGAAGCAAAGCAAGCCCGGCAGGACACAGTCGACCTTCTAAAAGAAGAAAGAGAGATGACCATGATCCGATCGACCATCTATCAGCAAGACTTGCGTCGATTCCATGCCAGAAACGTGAAGAGGCGAGCCTTCCAAGAAGGAGACTTGGTCCTCCGAGTGGACCAACAGAAGCCACACAAACTTGCCCCTACTTGGGAGGGCCCCTTCATCGTCACCAAAGTTCTCCACAATGGAGCATACTGTCTTTACAATGTCGGCCGCCAGATTGATGAGCCACGAGCTTGGAATGTGGACTTGCTCCGCCCCTTTTACACTTAAGTACTCACTTGGATGAGTTGTAATAAAAGTAATCATGTAGTTTGCTTATCAAAGACAAAAGTGTTATAATTTTCCCATTGATTATTGTTGCTTTTGTTTGTGTGAGAAATCCCCCAGTGGGTGGCTTAGTTGCGAGTCTGTTTCGCCGAAGTTTATTAAAAAAAATCCTACCGAGTGACGAGCAAGCCTCTCACTCGGAGGCTTAGCTGCGAATCCATTTCGCCTAAGTGTTTGAAAATCCTACCGAGTGGCGAGTCTGCCTCCCACTCGGGGGCTTAGCTACGAATCCGTTTTGCCTAAGTATTTGAAATCCTGCCGAGTGGAGAGCGAACCTCCCACTCAGGGGCTTAGCTACAGTCCACTACTCGCCTAAGTAACAAAAAATCCTACCGAGTGGTGAGTCCGCCGCTCGCTCGGGGGCTTAGCTGCAGTCTAATACTCGCCTAAGTACTTGAAAATCCTACCGAGTGGAGAGAAAACCTCCCACTCGAAGGCTTAGCTGCAGTCCAGTACTCGCCTAAGTACGAAATCAATGTGCGCTCTGCAAGGACGACGAGGTGTAGGTCGACTGCTACCTTCTCCTTTGGAGCTACGCCACAAATACAAAAATCCTACCGAGTGGAGAGCAAACCTCCCACTCGGGGGCTTAGCTGCAGTCCAGTACTCGCCTAAGTGTTTGAAATCCTACCGAGTGGAGAGCAAACCTCCCACTCGGGGGCTTAGCTGCAGTCCAGTACTCGCCTAAGTGTTTGAAATCCTATCGAGTGGAGAGCAAACCTCCCACTCGGGGGCTTAGCTGCAGTCCAGTACTCGCCTAAGTGTTTGAAATCCTACCGAGTGGAGAGCAAACCTCCCACTCGGGGGCTTAGCTGCAGTCCAGTACTCACCTAAGTATGAAATCCATTTCGATCCGCAAGGACGACGAGGTGTAGGTCGACTGCTACCTTCTCCTTCGGAGCTCCACCACAAATACAATGTGCGCTCTGCAAGGACGACGAGGTGCAGGTCGACTGCTACCTTCTCCTTCGGAGCTCCACCACAAATACAATGTGCGCTCTGCAAGGACGACGAGGTGCAGGTCGACTGCTACCTTCTCCTTCGAAGCTACGCCACAAATACAAGGTGCGCTCTGCAAGGACGACGAGGTGCAGGTCGACTGCTACCTTCTCCTTCAGAGCTCCGCCACAAATACAATGTGCGCTCCATCCTGATCCACAAGGATGCAGGTCAACTGCAATCTGTGCTCCATCCCTACCTGCAAGAGTGCGTCACAAGCACTAAATTATATTCTGAGTGAAGAACAATGTTCGCTTGAAGGCAAATGCAAACATATTCAATGGCAGAGCCAAGTTCAGATAGCATCCTACGGATTCAGAAGTGCTCAGGCATCGAGCCTGTTAAAGTTTATCGGTTGCAAAATTACTCGGCATTCCGAGGCAAATTTAAGGCATCAAGCATAGAAGTTTTTTACTCCTCCGGTGGAGGACTGGAAGGCGCGACAAACTGGTCCAGGTCGATTCCATCTGCAATCCGAGTGGCAGCAACAATGGTCTCCATGAAAGATTGGAAGTCATGCTTCTTGGTATTGGCCACTTTGAGGGACGCCAGCTTGTCCTCTTGCGCATCCTTGCAGTGAACACGGACCAGAGACAGAGCAACATCAGCACCACACCTGGCAGAAGACTTCTTCCATTCTTGCGCTCGACCTGGAACTTCATTCAGTCGAGTCATCAGAGACTCGAGGTCATTTTGAAGCGTCTCTCTCGGCCAGAGTGTCGTGTCGATCTGCGACGCCGCAACCTTCAGTAGAGCAAGATAGTCGACCACACCAGCAACACGAGACTCCAGTCGGAGCACGTTCATGGCAGTTTCATCCTTCACAGGAGAATTAATGGGATCCAAGCCTGTCTCCACTCAACTGGTCTCCTCCTCGAAGTTTTGGCAGAATTCTGTAAACACAACTCAAAGATGAGCCAGCAGTTCTATGATGAGTCGGTGATTACAAGTCAGTCGGGTAAGAGAGATTACCCTCAAGCATGATGAATAACTTCTTGGCGAGTCCCCCCAGATAAGCCTCAAGATCGTTCTTCTTCCCCACCAGTTCACTAGCCTTGTCACTCAGAGCAATCTTGTCATTCTTCAGACGGCTGACTTCTTTGTTGGCCGCGTCGAGAGCAGCTTTCAGGTTCGTGTTCTCCTCTTCAAGTTTACCGACTGAAGCCAGCTTCTCTTCCGCAAGCTTCGTTTTATCCAAAGCCGCCTTCTGTGCTTCGGCAAGTTCCTGGTCCTTCTTCTTCAGAGCCTCCTTCGTTTTATCTGCAAAATGACAAAGAGATCAGAATCAAGAATGGGTAGAAGGATAAGAACAGTCGTCAAGTTCTCACCAATGATACCTTTTGCTTCGTCCTTTTCCTTCTGGAAGTTCTCCTGAACAAGCTTCAAGTCAAGGTCGAGCTGGATATGTTTGTTTTCCAATTCAGTATAGCGAGCCACAAGCTCGCAAGATTTCTGCGAAAGAGTCAGTCGACAGATATCAAAGAGAGGTTGCTTCCGAGTAACTAAGAGAAAAACCGTAGCATTTCTAAGACTACAGTTGAATCAAAATATTCAACAATAGTCTCGGGGACTACACCCAGTGGGTGCACTCAGCGTGCCCCCACTAGTTTTATCGACTTGATCTGATCAGTCGACCGAAAGGAACAAAGAGATCATGATCTACAAAAAAACAGGTTCTTCAGACTACAGTCGACTACCAGCAGTCCACCATAGTCTCGGGGACTACACCCAGTGGGTGCACTCAGCGTGCCCCCACCGGTTCCAAGATTCCATTCGACATGGTCCGACCAGACCGACTGAAGAAGTTGGAATGAGGAAATTCAAAATACAAAGACTACGGTCGACTGCCAGCAGTCGACCATAGTCTCGGGGACTACACCCAGTGGGTGCACTCAGCGTGCCCCCACCAGTTCAAAAAATCAATCGACACACCCAGTGGGTGTACAGATAAATCAAAGATCTTTGGAAAGAAAGTCTTCAGATAGCATATCCTAACAGAACAAGCGGTGACCAACTAACCTGGACATTGCTCTAGAGGGCTGAGCTAGCATCATAAGCCGCTTGGCTGGCTTCCCGGATCGCCTTCACCTGCTCCATCATGATCCCCGCCTGGCGTATAGCCTCCTTAGCAGCACCCGCTTGGTCCTCTGGGATGTGGTGCGTGGCAAAAAGGGAGGGCGGATCAGCAATCGATGATGAAGGTCGGGCACTCGTCAGCGGCACAACGAAGGACACATAATGCCGAGTGACATCACCACCTTCTTGAACCAATGCCTCAGGCACTGATGCGGTCCGAGTGGTCTTGCCAGCCGGCACCTTTTTGTTCTTCCTCCCCCTCAGTGGCACCTCGTTGTCATCATCAGGGAGATCAATGACATGAGGAGGAGTTGTAGGATAAATCCAGAGTTAGAAACAAAAATCCAATTGACCAGAAGGGAAACTACAAGAGGGCAAACCAGGGTTGGAGGTGGCAGCGTCTTCCATTTCTTGGTCGTCGTTCTTGGCGGAAGTCTCGGAGCTAGAAGCACTTCAGATTTCAGAAACCAGTCGGTTAGTCGACGAGTCGACCAAGAGTTCGTCCGTGCTAAACAAGAAAACACAAGTTCTGCTGTTACCCGGAGATAGTGGGAATGGCCATTGTCATCTTAGGCAAGGCCTTCGACGGCTTTGACGACTTCGGCTGCTTCGGCGCTTTCTTAGTCGGCGCCGGAGAAGCCGCCCGGGGGCGCTTTGACAATTGCCCAACAGGTGCAGTCGCTTTGTCACGCTCGCTCGCAGGGTCGTGGATGAGCTTGGATCGCCTTTCCGTGCGAGGAGGATCGACTTCCATCTCCTCCTCCTCTTCACTGGAGCCGTCGTCATCCTCGTCCTCCTCACCATCAGATTCCCACTCCTCCTCACTTTCGCCTCCGCTCGCCTCTCCCTCCTCGCCCTGTTCTTGCACCCCGTTGGGAGTCGAGTACATCTCAGTCATGGCCTAGAAGACAACAAACAAGACAAAGGTTAGTCGACTGATTTTAAATCAAACAGAATGAAGAAAGCGGGATCACAGTCGGAGATGCAGAAGTGGACCTTGTCTATGTCGTATGATTGGTCGAGTGGAGGAATCCTCCTGGCTCCTCGGGGGTTGTCCTTGTTCCCTGTGATGCTGGCCAGCCACCTCTCCAACGTGGCCTCGTCATTCTCCTCTGGGTGGATCCGAGTGGTGTCCTTAGTGCCAGAATACGACCACATCGGATGGTCTCAAGCTTGAAGCGGCTGGATACGTCGTCGGAGGAAGACCTCCAAGAGGTCCATATCGGTCACCCCGTCACAGATAAGCTGGACGACACGCTCGACCAACACCTTAACCTGCGCCTTCTCCTTCGGGAGTACCTTCAAAGAGGAAGGCTTCCTCACTCGGTCCATGGAAAAAGGAGGGAGTCCAGTTGACTGCCCTGGCGTCGGCTGGTCTTTGCAGTAGAACCAGGTCGACTGCCATCCCCGGACCGAGTCAGGTAGGATCATGGTCGGAAAGGCGCTTTTTCCTCTCAACTGAACCCCAAGACCCCCACACATCTGAATCACTTGGGTTCTCTCATCACTCGGATTGGCCTTTTTCACCGTCTGGGAGCGCCAGGTGAAGATGTGCTTGAAAAGACCCCAATGAGGCCGGCAACCCAAGAAATTCTCGCACAAAGACACGAAAGCGGCGAGATACACGATGGTGTTGGGTGTGAAGTGGTGGAGTTGTGCCCCGGAGAAATTCAGAAATCCCCGAAAGAAAGGGTGAGGCGGCAAAGAAAACCCACGGTCGACATGGGTGGCCAAGAGAACGCACTCACCCTCCTGAGGTTGCGGCTCGGACTCCCTCCCCGGGAGCCGCGCCGATCCATGGGGCATCAGTCCTCCATCGGCCAGGTCATCCAGATCCGCTTGACGGATCGTCGAGCGGATCCAGTCGCCCTGGATCCAGCCCTGTGGCAGGCCGGCCCTCGATGAAGATCCGGTCCGACTGGTCCCCCTTCCCTTCGCCTTCGCCGTCGCTTTCTTCGCCCGTTCCAGAGCCGCCGTCTTCTCTTTCACCATCGTCGCCGGCGAGGCGCGCACGGAGCAGCGGCGCTGAGGCAGAAGCGAACGCGGCGGAGAAGTCTGGAGAAGAGAGGGGGGAATGAGGACGCACTGTTCAAAACCCCCCGTCCAGCGCCTTATATAAGGTTGCTTCCGAGTGACTGACATGTAGGCCCGAGCGATCCTATCAAATCCCACAACAGTCGCGCGCGTGATACATGGCAAAAAAGGTGGCACGGAGATCGAGGCGTCCCTGCCTTATCCCGTCCGATTACTGCGGCTGTGCTTCGTCCCGCGCACTTCCCAAAATTCGAATCCCACAAAATCCGCGGGCAGCAGAACAACTTGTCAGACGGAGGATCCCCTCCACATCGTCACTCGGAGTTTTTCAAGTAAAGAAATTCACTCGACGGATACAAAGAATGGATCAAGGTGACTGAAAAAGAAGTTGGAGCCGTCACCTAAGGTTCATTGATCCAGAACAAGACATACTCATAGCACGAGACATGGGTCGGAAGAGTTCTCAACTCCTTCCCCACTCAAACCTCGATCCATTTGGGGGCTAATGATGAAGCTATGTACCTAGGGTAGGGTCATGGACCTGTCCAAACTACCCTACCCAAGGACATCTCTAGAAGAAACCACCTGTCAGTCGACCTAGAAGCGTTCCACTCGACTGACTCGAAGACACTCGACCTTGAAGTCAACCACTCGACCATGAAGCCAACCACTCGACAGCCAGGAGATCTAAAGTCACTCTGCACGCTAACGGTCGGTCATTAAGTAGCTTTTATGATCATCATAGCACTTTATGTGTAGCGTTACCAGTAACGCCCAATCTTAATGTACTTTAAACCCCACATAACTGAGGGCCGGAGGGGTCTGGCGAACTCTATATAAGCCACCCCCTCCTCAGTGTAAAGGGTTCGCACCCCTGTAACTCATAAGCATATAATCCAGTCGACCGCCTCCGGGCTCCGAGACGTAGGGCTGTTACTTCCTCCGAGAAGGGCCTGAACTCGTAAATCTCTTGCGTATACAACTACTCCATAGCTAGGATCTTGCCTCTCCATTAGTACCCCACTACACTACTGTCAGACTTAGAACCACGACACCACCCCCCCTTCCTTGTCCTATTCGGACTCAAGGGGAGGGGGCACATGGTCTGCCCTGGCCGGCCCCTCTCTCTCCCCACTAGGGCCCATCAAGGCCCATTGGTTCCTCCTGGGGTTCCGGTAACCCTCCGACACTCCGGTTTTATCCGAAACTTCTCCGGAACACTTCTGGTGTCCGAATATAGTTGTCCAATATATCAATCTTTATGTCTCGACCATTTCGAGACTCCTCGTCATGTCCGTGATCACATTCGGGACTCCGAACAATCTTCAGTACACCATATCACATAAACTCATAATACCAATCGTCATCGAACGTTAAGCGTGCGGACCCTACGGGTTCGAGAACTATGTAGATATGACCGAGACACGTCTTCGGTCAATAACCAATAGCGGAACCTGGATGCTCATATTGGTTCCTACATATTCTACGAAGATCTTTATCAGTCAAACCGCATAACAACATAGGTTGTTCCCTTTGTCATCGGTATGTTACTTGCCCGAGATTCGATCATCGGTATCTCAATACCTAGTTCAATCTCGTTACTGGCAAGTCTCTTTACTCGTTATGTAATACTTCATCCCGCAACTAACTCATTAGTCACAATGCTTGCAAGGCTTATAGTGATGAGTATTATCGAGAGGGCCGAGAGATACCTCTCCGAAACACGGAGTGACAAATCCTAATCTCGATCTATGCCAACCCAACAAACACCTTCAGAGACACCTGTAGAGCACCTTTATAATCACCTATTTACGTTGAGACGTTTGGTAGCACACAAAGTGTTCCTCCGGTATTCGGGAGTTGCATAATCTCATAGTTTGAGGAACTTGTATAAGTCATGAAGAAAGCGGTAGCAATGAAACTGACACGATCATAATGCTAAGCTAATGGATGGGTCATGTCCATCACATCATTCTCCTAATGATGTGATCCCGTTTATCAAATGACAACACATGTCTATGGTTAGGAAACATAACCATCTTTGATTAACGAGCTAGTCAAGTAGAGGCATACTAGGGACTTTAGGTTTTGTCTATGTATTCACACATGTACTAAGTTTCCGGTTAATACAATTCTAACATGAATAATAAACATTTATCATGAATTAAGGAAATAAATAATAACTTTATTATTGCCTCTAGGGCATATTTCCTTCACAATGAAAGTGTTAGATAGGGGAAACATCGACATGTAATAGTAAGCTATGCTGGATAGGGAAGAATTAAGCAGAGTCAGCCCCCCCCCTCCCGAGGAGGCAAAAGTGACAATCCAGGCATCACAACTTATAAGATATCTAATACATACAAACTTCCCGTCTGCATTCCTTAAACAGGAGTAGCTCACAGGCACCCCCAGATATTTCATAGGAAAGTGTCCGATCTGACAACCAAAGAGATCGTCATATTTTTGGAGAGTAGATTCATCTCCTCCCACACATAGGACCTCACTTTTCATGAAATTGATCTTGAGGCATGACATGAGTTCAAAGAGATAAAGAAGCAGCTTAAGATTGATAGCCTACTCAATGTCATCCTCTATACACAGAACCGTGTCATCGGCATACTGAGGAATAGCGACCCCCCCTGGGACGAGGTCAGTAGCCAGACCTTTAAAAAGATTATTCTTTTGAGCATTGAGCACCATCTTCGTTAAGCATTCAACAACTAAGTTAAACAAGAAGGGAGACATAGGATCTCCTTAGCGGACCCCTTTGTAGCTTTGAAAGTATGGTCCCAGGATGTTGTTAATTTTAACACTCATCGTACCGTTACGGGGGATTTGATCAATCCGAGCACACCATTTGTCGCTAAACCCCCTTAGTCTGTGGCATTCCAAGAGGAATTCCCAGTTGACCTTGTCATATGCTTTCTCGAATTCGAGTTTTAGCACAATCCCCGTTTTCTTTTTGATATGTGTATGGTGAAGCACTTCATACAACATCAGGATCCCATCCATGATGTTGTGCTTCTTGATGAAGGCATTTTGGTTACGACCGATAAGCTTGCTAGTAAAGACAACCGCTCTATTGTCCAAGACCTTAGTTATCAGCTTATAAGGGCATCGTAAGAGGCAGATAGGACGAAATTCTTGAATTTTTTTCGCCCCATTGATTTTTGGAATTAGAGTAATAATACCATAATTAAGTCTCTCCACATCCAAGGAGCCTTCGTGAAAGGCCACGAAGAGATTCATGATATCTTGCTTAACAATGTCCCAACAGTAACGGTAGAATTCCGCTGGAATGCTGTCAGGGCCAGGGGCTCGGTTACTATCCATAGAAAACATGGATGTTTTGACCTCCTCCTCACTAAAAGGCCTAGTGAGTAGATCATTATCTGCATCCGTTAATTTGTCATCTTCCCCCATATGTCTGGATCAAGATGAACTATATTCCCTGGGGCTGCCCCAAAGAGGTTTTTATAATAATCCGTGGCATGTTTCAAGTTCGTTTGCTCTTCCATGGTCTTTGTGGCAACAAGTTCGTTTTTTATCTCCTCTTTTTCTTTCTTATCATGACCGAATTTGTCAGACCCCCAACCTTTAGTTATTTTTAAAACGTTTCAACTTGATGTTAAGAACGTCAAATAGGATCAGAGGCTTTAACATGTCTTTGCCAGATTTAGGAATTCCTCCTTGGTCATATGTGTCCTAAACAAGTTTAAACTAAAATAGCGTATGCCAAAAGATAACGGGAGAACAAAAAGATCGATGGCTTGGTGGCCGACACAATAGCGCCGACCTTGTCTAGATACCCTAACCAAATGAACCCACCGTAGATTGCCTCGACAAAGTGGGGGACGGTCTATGACAAATTTTGCTGAGCGCGGCGCAACCTCTTCCTCCCAGCGACACCACGAATAAGCCCTAACGTATCTGTATCTACAGGCCAGATGAGAGGACACACACAAGAGCGGAAGATGGAAGAGAAGGAAACCCCATGTCCCATATGAGCGGGCATAAACAAGGAGAATAAAAAAAGTTTATAGCATAACTAGTGTTCTTGTAATCGCTCCCAAAAATTTACTGCCCTTAACGAGTCTTTCTTTTTTTGACTGGCTGAATGATTTTTTTTTAAAATTTTTTTTGACGAAGGAACACCTTTGTAAACGGGTCAGGTCAGGTAGCATGAGGTGACACCGACGCGTGGGGCCTGTGAGTAAGAGAGATATATACAGAGGAGCGCTAAGAGACTGTCAACAGGGCCCACTCCAGTTTGGGTTGAAACAGAGCACCCACGAAAATCTTGTCCACGGCCCCTCATTCCCCGCACCAACGCGTTCCCCTTTACCTCGCCGCCGGCGCCGCCGCGCCGTCGCGCCGCCATGCTCCTCCGATGCCGCGCCCTCTCCCAGCTCCTCTCGGCCCCCTCCGCCTCTCCCATCTCCCAGCTCCTCGGCTACCACAGCCGCCTCCTCTCAGCGGCCGTGCCCGTCGGTCCCCCAAACCCTAGCTTCGCCGTCGAGGACTACCTCGTCTCCACCTGCGGCCTCACCCGACCCCAGGCCCTCCAGGCCTCCCCCAAGTTCTCCCACCTCAAGTCCCCCTCCAAGCCCGACGCCGTCCTCGCCTTCCTCGCCGGCCTCGGCCTCTCCGGCGCCGACGTGGCCGCCGTCGTCGCCAGGGACCCCCGGTTCCTTTGCGCCGGCGTGGGGACAATACTGGCCCCCAACGTCGCCGCGCTCACCGGCATCGGTCTCTCGCGCTCTGACATCGCGCGCCTCGTCTTGGTCGCCGGCAACCAGTTCCGCCGTAGATCCATCGTCACCAATCTACACTACTGCCTGTGCATCTTCGGGTCCTACGAGAATCTCCTCACTGCTATCAAGCGCAAATCCTACATTCTCATGTCCGACCTCGAGAGGGTGGTCAAGCCCAACGTTGCGCTCCTGCGAGAGTTCGGGCTTGGTCCTTGTGATATTGCCAAGCTGTGCGTCGCCCACCCATGGCTGCTCACCTGCAACGTAGAGCGTATCCGGGCGACGGTGTTGCGTGTCGATGTTCTGGGTATACCCCGATGGTCTGGGATGTTTTGGCATGCGATGGGTGCTGTTGCATTCGTCAGCGAGGAGAAAATTGCTGCCGCAGTGGAGCACTTGAAGAAAATGTTCAGGTGGTCAGATGCTGAGGTGGGCATTGCTATTTCCAAGGCTCCAAATGTGCTGAATAAGACTAAGGAGTCTCTGCAGAGAAGGTCAGAGTTCCTAATCTCTGATTTGGGGTTGGAACCCGCATACATTGCTCATCGCTCGGTAATGCTCTTGTACAGCCTGGAGGGCCGGCTAAGGCCCCGGAGCTATGTCGTGAAGTTTCTTAAGGCAAATGGATTGCTAGATCCCGGCCGGGACTTGTATACCGCAGTCACACTGAGTGAGAAGGTATTCATGGAGAAGTTCATATGCCCTCACAAGGAAGCTGCACCCCACCTTGCTGAAGATTATGCAGCAGCTTGCAGAGGGGAATTGACGGCTAGATTCAGATTAAATGAAGCAGGGATGGGCCATGGAAATTGATAACTGTGTATGACATGACAGTTTTCAGCATTCCTAGTAAGTTGGTAATTCACATTAGTATTTTTTCCCCCCTGAATAGAGATTGGTTTTCCGCTGTAGTATGTCTTCCACATGGTGGATTGGTCGCTGCTACTGACTAACGAAATTGATAATTTAATTCATGAACCCCGTGGTGTTGATGTAATGATGTTGTCATTAAGTACTCCCTCTTATATTAGTTTACGGAGGGAATAGATATGAAAGCATCGCCTATACAATCTCAGACAATTAAAGCCCATGAATATTTTGTGTTTCCGACTTCCATTAAGATAATGGAAATTGAATATGTGGGTAGACCAATTTTCTTGTGAAACTAGAACCTAGAGAACAAGAAAGGATGAGAACTGTATTGCATTGTTTTCCAGTAAATATATCATATGAGTTGCTTTCATTCAATTTTTTGTTTCCATTCCATTTCTATCTGTTTTTCATCATTTACAGTTCAATTTTTTTATATCTAGGTTATGCTTAGGAAATATGTTTCTATTGGGTGTCTTATGCCTTTTGATTATTTTTCCCCATTATCCTTCTAAGATTGAATATCCTTGTTCCTAAATCCTGTACCTGATTAAAGCATGATCAACAATGAATTAGTCTCATCATTTACATCTATCATAGCTTATCAGAACTAGAGGGCCTGCTCAGGCTTTTTTCTTAATGTTAATAAAAAAAGAAGAAAATTCTTGTTTTTTCTTTCTAAAAAACGATATTGGCCGAGAGAAATAGATTTTCTCTTTAGCGGGCATTTCCATATAGGACTTGTTATAATTATAATAAAACAAGCAGGTTATATAAAAAAATGCTTTTTTTGTCGATTATTTATCAAGAAAGCAAAAAGGGTTCTTATCACCCTGATACTATGCTGTAAAGTTTCTCAAGGAAATTGATTGCTCAAGCGCATGGTGACCAATAAGGTTTTCATTGAAAAATTTCATATGCCCTCACAAGGAAGCTGCCCCGCACCTCGATAAAGAATATGCTGCTGCTTGCAGAGGGAAATGCTATCTAATTTCTTTTTTTTTCTTGGAATACATTTTTTTTCTAGGAATTTGATCTCCAAACTGAAAAATGTGCCAGTAGCATTTCCATTGGCGCTGGCTGTTTCTGTTATGAAAAATACTTGGCTGTTCCATGGATACTCAGAATCTTGGCTGTTCAAAAGGCCTTATATTACTTAAGCTTTTTCAAGCACAGAAAGACAGGTCATCCTGTTTCCTTCGTAATATTAAATGTACTCTAAATGCAGTATATATCTTGAAGGCTACCATGACTGAAGTTGTAGCCATTGGGTGCATTTTATGCCAATATCCACACATACAGGTTAAACTTGGAACTCTTGTAGTTAACAAGTTGCCACTGCGGTCGACACACTTGAGTTATTTTTTCCCTTGTTTCTTTGATTTGTGACATTCCTGTTTGCACACAGGCTGTACTTGTTGAATTTACCCAAACTCAGTCTTCAATTTACTGAATTTAGGTGTTGCTTTCTTTCTACGGGGAGAAGATGTTGGATGCAGACGCGAACCGCCTGAATGATGATGCAGAGGATCGGCCTCGCTTCGGAGCGCACACACTGCAAACCAGTCAGGTTCCAATGTCATTGATCTCTGCATCCACTGACATCATCATTCAGGTGTCACCATAATAACTCTCCTACACTGAAGACAGATCACTCACTGACTCGGAAGACAGCAGCACTGCATTGCATCCTCTTCTATTCTTTCTTCTGATTGTTGTGGTTGCTCACAAAGTTATCTTTCAGATTATCGCTTTCAGTGCAACCCGGAGTAGATTAATTAATTTGGACTGTGTGATTCTGTGATGGGCTCAACTCGTACTCTTGGTGCTGTAAAACAATCTTGTTCCACCCAGCATTTCTTGGTCTGTGGTGGGCTCAAATCTTGAGCCTCTTTTTCATCTGAAAGACACCCAGCATTTCTACCCAACATCTGAAAGACACCTACAGTGAAGTTTTGTTTCCAATTGAAATAAGGTTGGTTACTTATCAGCTGAGTACAGTAGTGGAGATTGACTGGTGTTGAATTGGCCGCTGGCTCCGTGACCTCGACCGGGATGGATGGACGGACGGACGGACGGAGCCATTGATGCCTGTGCATTGCCACGGAGCCATTGGCCGTTGTGGTCAAATAACATCAGTGTCCTTTGTGGCCGTTGTGTGATTTAAGATTAGAAAAAGATAGCAAAAATACGGTGAGAGACATGCAGTGCCAGAGAATTTTAAATGACAATAGTAGGTTGGGAAATGAAACTAAAACCAAGATCGATTTTAAGTTGAAGTCACACTTTTTGTGTTTGTTATTTGTGCCTTTTTATAAAAAGTTGATCTCACATGAAAGTAATGTGTTTGTTTATTTAAGATATAGATTCCACATGCGAGTAAAATACATTTGTACATACGTCTTTTTAAGGGGACGTGGATTTGATGAACATGGTTCCACGCGCACCCTTTATGAATAGTAAATTCAAAAGAAATATTAGAAAAAAATTAAAATCTGAAACTTTTCTGTAGTATACATAGTCAACTGGTATACTTGCATATGAAGTTTCGCGAAGAAATCACATCCATGGTAAAAATCACATCCATGGTAATCTGGGCAATAATAACAAAATCAAAGCTATATTTAGAAACACTGTTTGATGAATAGTATGGTCTCAATTGTATTTTCTTCACTAAGAATACTATGGATGTCAATACATCACGAAACTTCACATGTGAGTAGAATGGTCGACTAAGTTTCATATCCCAAAATTTTAGAATTTTTTATTTTTTTCAGTTTTTTTAAATTTACTATTCATGTGCGTGCGTGTGGAACCATGTTCACCTTTGTATTTTCGTTTTGGAAAGGTTGCTAGTTTCACATGTGGGGAGTGTATATTTGTTTATTTGAAAATGATGTAGGACCCACATGTGAACTCACCACCAACTTCAATCTTTATAAGTAGGAAAAATACGGAAGGTAGCATCATCAAGTTTAATCAGTGGCTAATTATGTACTATCACCATGCCTCAGGCTCACTTGGCAATAAATGAAAAGAAAGGAAAGAGTCGTTGTTTGTAGGAAATGTGATTTTGTGCGTCCCCACACCAGATATGGATTCTCAATTCTACGAGAAGAGCGTGTTTGGTTGCAGTAGTAAATAGTACCTGCGATTGCATACACATCTCAACCTATCCCGGCTCTAGAAAAACAGCCTCATATGTGACATCTGCAGGTTATTTGATTGCCTGCATATGGACTTCCTGCATTAGGAGATCAACTTTGGCACGTTGTTTGGTTGCCTGCATTGTCTCGGCGCATACAACTATACACTGTTTGGTTGCCCGCATGGAGTATGAGTAAGAGCTAGCAGTTGTACTTAGCACACAGGATTAAGAGCTAGCAGAAGAAGAGGGAGAAAAAATGCAGTGTGCGCCGGACCATGGCAACTGCATTAGGGGATCAACTTTGGCACGTTGTTTGGTTGCCTGCATTGTCTCGGCGCATACAACTATACACTGTTTGGGTTGCCTGCATGGAGTATGAGTAAGAGCTAGCAGTGTACTTAGCACACAGGGTTAAGAGCTAGCAGAAGAAGAGGGAGAAGAAATGCAGTGTGCGCCGGACCATGGCAACTGCAGTGGATAGTGGCCGTGGCGCCGTGTCCGACGTGACGAGCATGGAGTCGTGGGCAAGCGACCCCGTCGGCGGCATGTCGAGCGGCACCGTTGGCGAACTAGTTGCGGTGCTCGCGCAAAGACAGTGGATATGAGAGTAGAATGCAGTGCTCGCACCATGGTATCGTCTGTGCAGTAGGACGAGAGAGGACGCCGAGATGATCGATGCCGGAAACGACTCGAGCGTAGTGGGACGAGAGAGGAGGCCGAGAGGAGGCCAAGATGATCGACCCCGTCGGTGGCAGAGAACAGAGGAGAAGAACCCCGTCAATGTGCGCGCCATGGCGGCTTTGAAGGAAATATGCCCTAGAGGCAATAATAAAGTTATTATTTTCTATTTCTTTATTCATAATAAATGTTTATTATTCATGCTAGAATTGTATTAACCGGAAACTTGATACATGTGTGAATAGATAGACAAAACACCGTGTCCCTAGTATGCCTCTACTTGAATAGCTCGTTGATCAAAGATGGTTAAGTTTCCTATCCATGGACATATGTTGTCATTTGATGAACGGGATCACATCATCAGTGGAATGATGTGATGGACAAGACCCATTCGTTAGCTTAGCATAATGATCGCTCAAGTTTATTGCTACTGTTTTCTTCATGTTAAATACATATTCCTCCGACTATGAGATTATGCAACTCTCGGACACCGGAGGAATACCTTATGTGCTATTAAACGTCACAACGTAACTGGGTGATTATAAAGATGCTCTACAGGTATCTCCGACGGTGTTTGTTGGGTTGGCATAGATCGATATTAGGATTTGTCACTCCGAGTATCGGAGAGGTATCTCTGGGCCCTAATGCACATCATATGAAGCCTTGCAAGCAATGTGACTAATGAGTTAGTTGCGGGATGATCCATAACGAAACGAGTAAAGAGACTTCCCAGTAACGATATTGAACTAGGTATGAAGATACAGACGATCGAATCTCGGGCAATGTAGCGACCCGACCCAAATGGATCAAAGTCTCTGTGCTTACGTGTCATCCCTGGATCGCTATGCTGACACACACAGTACTCGAGGAATTATAACAGAGTTCAATCACACACTTTATTACATCGAGATCCTTAAAAGAGTATTTATTACAATAATATGGCCAAAGGCCATCTAGAACAAAATAACTGCGGAAGCATCGAAGGTAAATGAGTCCATCCAACTCCACGGCAAACTGAGTGCAGAACAACGACCTATCACACCTTTAATCCTTGTCGAAAAAGTCTGCAACATGAGACGTTGCAGCCGTGTAGGTCAGCACATGGATATGCTGGAAATTTCACACCTTAGAAAAATAATAATAAAAAACTATCTCTATATGCAAATTTAGCTGGTGGAGGCTCTAAGTTTAATTTTTGCATAAAGCCAATTTTACCCTACAACAAAGTAATTTTTTTATTTACTACTAAATTAAAGTGCCATTATTGAGAAGGTTCCACCAACTCAATCCCAAAATTTCCAAGTTATTAGTAACCCAATAATTTCATTAAATAGAGTGATGAGATCAACCAATAATTCACTTCTAGATACTCAAGATGTCCGTAACCGGGGACTCGGCTAATCATGATTAGTTTGTACACTTTGCAGAGGTTTGCACACTTTTCCTCATAAGACTCGACCACCTCCATCATCGGAAGATCAAGACATAGCCTTTCAGAAGCGATTACCCTTAACCCTGGGTAGACCGGTACACCTACTTTCCCCTACATCAGCTAGTCTACCACAGAAAGAGGTCACACAACTTACTCAACTATGCGAGAGCCCATAATGGCTTGTGGCTGCACACGGAAGTTTCTAGGCATGAAATATCTTATGATCCCTTTTGAGCCTGGGTGGCGGACCTAAGGTAATCACACGGTTACTCCGGGATTCCCCTTGGGCAAGCACTGGTTTCTCTAGGTGCCCCCAACAATCCATCCAGATGTATATTAAAGTTGCCACCTTAGGTTATTCCAAAATTATTAACTCTCGCAACTTGCATGGATCACACGTACCAATCCCCGTCTATGAGCATGGCTAAGCAATATATGATATAACGAATATTCCCGGGGTGATCAAAAGGTCATAGGTTCCTACCACATGAACTACATAGCATATCCACATATTCCCAATCCTATTCATGAAATCTTTGAGGGTTAAACTAATGCATAGTAAAAACTGGGTATTAAAAAATTATGATCAAAGTGTGAACTTGCCTTGCTGACGTTCGTTGAACTGTAAAGATTCGTAGTAGCAAGCTTCGCACTCCGAATGATCTAGCGTAAGCAAGCAATAACATACATAAGCAAACAAGCAAAGATCCAAAAAGAAAACAAATGAAAGACTTCAAAAAACTCCAAAACATCCAAATAAAGTCTTTGTACAGAACATAATTTTTATAGTAGCAAAAATATGTGTGTTTGGGTTTAACAGAAAGTACACATTACGAGCTTCGATTCGCAAAAAGAATCACCTAAAACGCAGTTACGAAACTCGAGGTACGGCCTAACGAAGTTTGAATTCAGATCTGTTTGAATTCAAATTTTAAAATTTTAAAAATATATTTTTCGTTTGGTTCTTTGGATAGACGGAATTTCTATGAACTAGTAGGAAATAGAATCAACTAAATCGGATCTATAGACTAAAAGATATACAAGAAACAAGAATTGGTATAGAATCTGAGATTGAAAAAAATACTGGAAAAAGAGAAAAATTTGGCCTGGGTGTTCACCGGACTTGTCACCGGCGACGAGGAAGAAGGCGGCTCCGGTATGTTTCGGCGAAGGACGCGTGCGGGACTGTGTAGAGGACGATGAGGTGAACCACTTAACCAAGTTGTGGTGGTAGATTGCTTCTTGTACACACGGTTCAAGGTCGCTGGAATTCGCAAACTCTGGCGAGCAATTGGTGAGGTTAGAGAGAGGGGAAAACTCCAAAAAGAGAGGGCTTCGAACGAGGGGTGAGAGGGGCTCCCAGGGGTGCCTCTAGAGTTGGGTGGGACAAGATGTGTTAATGGTTGCAGTTTCAAGTGCTCATGGTGGCCATTATGGTCATCTTTGAGGCGCATCAGGGGATGGGAGGGGTCGAGGGAGGCGAGGGGGTTCCATTCAGAGGCGTTTTGGAGCGGGGGAGAGGAAAGGAAGGGGTGGGGCGCTGGACGGATGTGCGTTCTCCTGGCTCTGCCATGAATGTAAGGAAGAAGACGACCAGGTTGGGTCGTGAGAAGGTTGGGCCTATTGGGCTGCGTTTTTTTAAAACGTTTTTCGTTTTTTTACAGAAGCAATGAAACACCAAAAAAATACAAATAAAAATTAGCCTAAAAAATCCCAGAAAATTCCACATAATTATATGGTTTTCTATAAGACCTTGTGAACATTTATCTGGCCTAAAATGCAAGTTTTCAAAAATAAACTTTTTGCTATGCTAATAAAATAAATTGCAAATAAAACTCAGCAAATATATTTTGGTTCCAAATTCAATTTCCAATATTTTCTTTTCTGATTTTGAAGAAGTCATTTTATCTTCTCTCTTTATTTTATTTTTGATATAATGGAAATGAATTATTTTTTGGTGAAACCAAATTTGATCCAAACTCCCAACTTCGAAAAAAATAATAATTAAAAATTGGTTTTCTTGGGAAACTTCCAACTCTCTCTTTTGGTCCTTGAGTTGCTCAAAGTTCCTTGGATCCAAAATCAAATAAAACAAATAGGGCAAAAATGCATAAATCATGGATGCATATGAGTGATCTATTTATAAACATCCAAATTGAAAATTGGGCTGTTACAAACCTACCCCCCTTAAGATGAATCTCACCCTCGAGATTCCGGTTGGCTAGCAAAAAGGTGTGGGTGGTCCTGTCGGAGATCATCTTCTCGTTCCCAAGTGGCTTCTTCCTTAGTATGATGACTCCACTGAACCTTGCAAAACTTGATGACCTTGCTGCGGGTAACCCTGCTTGCAGTCTCGAGAATCTTGACGGGCTTCTCCTCATAGGTCAGATCACTATCCAACTGTATGGCCTTCAGTGGCACTGTATCTCTTAGAGGAATATCGGTCATCTCTGCATGGCACTTCTTCAACTGGGAAACGTGAAACACATCATGAACTCCTGACAAGGCTTCGGGTAATTCCAACTTGTAGGCAACTTCACCCATGCGTTCTAAAACTCTGTACGGCCCCACAAACCGTGGTGCTAACTTTCCTTTGACTCCAAATTGTTTAACTCCTTGAAGTGGCGACACACGCAGATATGCTCTATCTCCGACTTCATAGGTTACCTCCTTGCGTTTAGTATCGGCATAACTCTTCTGTCTGGATTCGGCTATTTTGAGTCTGTCATGGATCAATTTGACTTTCTCCTCTGAATCTCTAATTAAATATGGTCCGAATAATTTACGGTCTCCAACTTCATCCCACATCAATGGTGTCCTGCACCTCCTTCTGTACAAAGCTTCGAAAGGGGCCATTTTCAAACTAGCTTCATAGCTGTTGTTATATGAGAACTCTGCGTAAGGCAAATTATCATCCCAACCACATCCATAATCTAGCGCACAAGCTCTCAACATGTCCTCCAGAATCTAATAGACTCTCTCGGTTTGCCCATCTGTCTGCGGATGAAAAGCTATACTGAACTCCAGCCTGGTACCCAAAGTTTCATGTAACTGATGCCAAAACTTTGAGGTAAATGGTGTTCCTCTATCTGATACGATGGTCCTTGGAACTCCATGCAGACATAGGATCCTGGTTATGTATATCTTGGCTAACTTAGCACTTGTATATGTGGTTTTCACGGGGATGAAGTGAGCTACCTTAGTCAAGCGATCAACCACTACCCAAATAGAATCATAGCCTCATCGGGTCCTGGGTAATCCTGTAATGAAGTCCATGCCAAACTTGTGCCACTTCCAATCTGGTATCGGCAAGGGCTGAAGTAATCCTGCTGGTTTCTAGTGCTCTGCCTTAACCCTTTGACATACGTCACATACTGCAACATACTCGGCAATATCCTTCTTCATACCCGTCCAGCAGAAACTTTCCTTCAAGTCAAAATACATCTTGGTGTTGCCTGGGTGTATCGAGTAAGGCGAATCATGAGCCTCCTGAAGAATCAACTTTCTGATCTCTGGGTCATTGGCTACATAAATACGCTTCTCAAACCATAAGGTTCCATGTTCATCCTCACAAAATCCTTCTACCTTTCCTTGGTTCATCCTTCTCTTTATCTCCGCAATACCTTTGTCTAACTTCTGGGCTTCTTGGATCTTTCCCAACAAAGTGGATTGAATTTCCATTGCGACAACAAAACCTCGTGGTACTATCTCCAATCGAAGATCTCTGAGATCATCAATTAACTCCTGAGGTAATCCTGCTGCTGTGAGGGTATTGACATAACTCGTGTGGCTCAATGCATTTGCCACAACATTGGTCTTTCCTGGGTGATAGTGCAATTTCATGTCATAATCCTTTATGAGATCCAACCATCTTCTCTGCCTGAGGTTCAACTCCTTCTACATGAAGATGTATTTCAAACTCTTGTGATCTATGTAAACATCACACCTATTTCCAATAAGAAAATGTCTCCAGGTCTTGAGTGTGTGCACTACGGCTGCTAAGTCCAAATCATGTGTGGCATAATTCCGCTCATGAGGTCGAAGCTGACGTGATACATATGAAACAACTCTTCCTTCTTGCATAAGAACACCTCCAAGTCCCTGACGAGAAGCGTTGCAATATACTTGGAAATCCTTGCATATATTCGGAAGAATTAGCACTGGGCTTGTGACCAAACGTTTCTTTAGCTCTTGGAAACTGGCCTCACATTCGTCGGTCCAAACAAACTTAGTGTCTTTCTTCAATAACTCTGTCATGGGCTTTGTGATCTTGGAGAAATTCTCAATAAACCTCCGGTAATATCCTGCAAATCCAAGAAAACTGCGAATCTCCCCGACTGAGGTGGGTGCCTTCCATTCGGTGACGGCTTCAACCTTGGAGGGGTCTACTGCTATTCCTTCTCTTGATATAACATGTCCAAGAAATCCTACTTCCTTCAACCAGAATTCACACTTGCTGAACTTTGCATATAATTGATGTTCCCTGAGTTCTAGAACCAAGCGCAAATGTTCCTTGTGTTCTTCTTCATTCTTCGAGTAAATCAATATGTCGTCAATGATTACCACAACAAACTTATCCAAGAACTCCATGAATACCTTATTCATCATACTCATAAAATAGGCAGGGGCATTAGTCAAACCAAAAGGCATGACCGTATACTCATAAAGCCCATATCTCGTGGTAAAAGCTGTCTTGGGTATATCCTGTTCTCGAATCTTCAGCTGGTGATATCCTGATCGAAGATCGATCTTGGAGAAAACTTTTGCTCCTTGTAGCTGGTCAAACAAATCATTGATCATTGGTAGAGGGTACTTGTTCTTGATCGAAACCTCTTTAGCGCACGATAATCTACAACCATTCTCAAGGTTCCATCCTTCTTCTTAACTAGAAGCACTGGGGCTCCCCAAGGTGATGAACTCGGTCGAATATAACCTTTCTCCAATAATTCCTTAATCTGCTTATTAATGTCCTCCAGATCATTAGCGGGCATCCGGGGTTTAGAGTGGATGAGAAATTAGAATAGAATAACAGCCTAATGAGAAAAATCACTACCCATATGCTTATGATAGCAAGAAAATTTCAAATCAAATAATTCACACAGATCACACCACACAAGCAAAAACCTACAGGTAAGGTCATATCCACAAGAGATATGATCTCTTCATACTACCACAAATCGTTCATTGGACTCAACTTGGTAGTGGTGGTCTGAACAAAATCTCCTAAAATCAAAGTCAACTCTAGCTTCTTCTTCTTCTTCTTCGTCAATGATGTCTTCATAGGTCATGGTCTCATCGGACTGAGCAACTTGGTGCTGGGGTTCAACTACTATTTTATTAAAGTAGAGAAGAGATAGAAATGAATAGAGAAGAGTATAGACCAACAAATATATAAGGAAGTCGAAAAATATAGTTTTCTAACTATGACTTCCCATTTCCTAGTGGTCGCATCCTACAGTCAGCATGTGCTCTGATACCATCTTGTAGCGACCCGAGCCAAATGGATCGAAGTCTCTGTGCTTACGTGTCATCCCTGGATCAGTATGCTGACACACACAGTACTCGAGGAATTATAACAAGTTCAATCACACACTTTATTACAATGAGATCCTCAAAAGAGTATTTATTACAATAATACGGCCAAAGGCCATCTAAAACAAAATAACTGCGGAAGCATCGAAGGTAAATGAGTCCATCCTACTCCACGGCAAACTAAGTGCAGAACAACGACCTATCGCACCTTTAATCCTTGTCGGAAAAGTCTGCAACATGAGACGTTGCAGCCGTGTAGGTCAGCACATGGAATATGCTAGCAATTTCACACCTTAGAAAATAATAAAAAAAACTATCTCTATATGCAAATTTAGCTGGCGGAGGCTCTAAGTTTAATTTTTACATAAAGCCAATTTTACCCAACAACAAAGTATTTTTTTATTTACTACTAAATTAAAATGCCATTATTGAGAAGGTTCCTCCAACTCAATCCCAAAATTCCCAAGTTATTAGTAACCCAATAATTTCATTAAACAGAGTGATGAGATCAACCAATAATTCACTTCTAGATACTCAAGATGTCCGTAACCATGGACACGGCTAATCATGATTAGTTTGTGCACTCTGCAGAGGTTTGTGCACTTTTCCCCATAAGACTCGACCACCTCCATTATCGGAAGATCGAGACATAGCCTTTCAGAAGCGTTTGCCCTTAACCCTGGGTAGACCTGTACACCTACTTTCCCCTACATCAGCTAGTCTACCACGGAAAGAGGTCACACAACTTACTCAACTATGCCAGAGCCCACAATGGCTTGTGGCTGCACACGGAAGTTTCTAGGCATGAAATATCTTATGATCCCTTTGAGCCTGGGTGCGGACCTAGGGTAATCACACGGGTACTCCGGGATTCCTCTTGGGCAAGCACTGGTTTCTCCAGGTGCCCCAAACAATCCACCCAGATGTATAATAAAGTTGCCACCTTAGGTTATCCCAAAATTGTTAACTCTCGCAACTTGCATGGATCACACATACCAATCCCCGTCTATGAGCATGGCTAAGCAATATATGATATAACGAATATTCTCGGGGTGATCAAAAGGTCATAGGTTCCTACCACATGAACTACATAGCATATCCACATGTTCCCAATCCTATTCGTGAAATCTTTGAGGGTTAAACTAATGCATAGTAAAAACTGGGTATTAAAAAATTATGATCAAAGTGCGAACTTGCCTTGCTGACATTTGTTGAACTGTAAAGATTCGTAGTAGCAAGCTTCAACCTCCGGATGATCTAGCGTAAGCAAGCAATAACATACATAAGCATACAAGCAAAGATCCAAAAAGAAAACAAATGAAAGACTTCAAAAAACTCCAAAACATCCAAATAAAGTTTCTGTACAGAACGTAATTTTTATAGTAGCAAAAATATGTGTGTTTGGGTTTAACAGAAAGTACAAGTTACGAGCTTCGATTCACAAAAAGAATCACCTAAATCGGAGTTACGAAACTCGAGTTACGGCCTAACGAAGTTTGAATTCAGATCTGTTTGAATTCAAATTTTAAAATTTAAAAAATATATTTTTCGTTTGGTTCTCTAGATAGAGGGGATTTCTATGAACTAGTAGGAAAAAGAATCAACTAAATCGGATCTATAGACTAAAAGATATACAAGAAACAAGAATTGGTATAGAATCTGAGATTGAAAAAAATACTGGAAAAAGAGAAATATTTGGCCTAGGTGTTCATCGGACTTGTCGGCGGCGACGAGGAAGAAGGCAGCTCCAGTGTGTTTCGGCGAAGGACGCGTGCGGGACGGTGTAGAGGACGATGAGGTGAACCACTTAACCTAGTTGTGGTGGTAGATTGCTTCCTGTACACACGGTTAAAGGTCGCTGGAATTCACGAACTCCGGCGAGCAATTGGTGAGGTTAGAGAGAGGGGAAAACTCCAAAATGAGAGGGCTTCGGACGAGGGGTGAGAGGGGCTCCCAGGGGTGCGTCTAGAGTTGGGTGGGGCAAGATGTGTTAATGGTTGCAGTTTCAAGTGCTCATGGTGGCCATTATGGTCGTCTTTGAGGCCCACCAGGGGATGGGAGGGGGCGAGGGAGGCGAGGGGGTTCCATTCAGAGGCGTTTTGGAGCGGGGGAGAGGAAAGGGAGGGGTGGGGCGCTGGATGGATGTGCGTTCTCCTGGCTCTGCCATGAATGTAAGGAAGAAGACGACCAGGTTGGGTCGTGAGAAGGTTGGGCCTATTGGGCTACGGTTTTTTAAACGTTTTTCGTTTTTTAAGAAGCAATGAAAGACCGAAAAAATACAAATAAAAATTAGCGTAAAAAATCCCAGAAAATTCCACATAATTATATGGTCTTCTATAAGACCTTGTGAACATTTATCTAGCCTAAAATGCAAGTTTTCAAAAATAAACTTTTTGCTATGCTAATAAAATAAATTGCAAATAAAACTCAACAAATATATTTTGGTTCCAAATTCAATTTCCAATATTTTCTTTTCTGATTTTGAAGAAGTCATTTTATCTTCTCTCTTTATTTTATTTTTGATATAATGGAAATGAATTATTTTTTGGTGAAACCAAATTTGATCCAAACTCCCAACTTCGAAAAAAATAATAATTAAAAATTGGTTTTCTTGGGAAACTTCCAACTCTCTCTTTTGGTCCTTGAGTTGCTCAAAGTTCCTTGGATCCAAAATCAAATAAAACAAATAGGGCAAAAATGCATAAATCATGGATGCATATGAGTGATCTATTTATAAACATCCAAATTGAAAATTGGAATCACTACAGGAATCTGCTACTTTGCCATCTGCCACGGCGGACGGCAAAGTCATGGATGGCGGACGGCAAAGACCTTTGCCGTCAGCCGCGGACGGCAAAAGGTGACGACAAAGTAGGGGACGCCAAAGAGCTGCGTTGCCGTCTGCTTCGGCCAGTTGACGGGAAAGGGGCCTTTGCCATCAGCAGCGGACGGCAAAGAAGACGAACGGCAATAAATGCGCTGTTACTCCGTTAGGTGGTTAACGACAGGCCTTTGCCGTCCGCTGCGGACGGCAAAGCCTTTGCCGTCAGCTGCTGATGGCAAACTGACCAAATTGGTCAGCCTCCCAGGAAGCATAGTTGCCTGCCACGTGGCCTCTTTGCCGTCCGCTGCTGATGGCAAAGAGCCCTTTGCCGTCGGTGGCAGACGGTAAAGAGCCTACATATTGTCTCTTTTTTTCCTGTTTTTTTAATCCAACAATTTTCACAGCAAATATATATGACATATATAGATATATTTCCATATCACATATCCAACACATAAGTTTCATATCACATATCACATCAGTTTCATCCATACACATTGTTCATACATAAGCAAGTTCCATCCATACACATTGTTCATACATAAGCAAGTTCCATCCATATACATATTACAATGCAAAGTTTCGTCAAGATAGCAAGTTCTATCATAGCAAGCTAGATACAATGCAAAGTTTCATCAAAGGAAAAGCAAGCACTCCATCATAGCAAGCTAGCTTCCATGAAGTGAATGAAATCCGCAAAATGGTAAATAGGAAAGTTAGAAATAGGTGACTAGAACAATAAGAAGACTAGAATAAGAAGTATATGTCATTTATGAGCTAACTTAGGTGAAATGGATCATATATGAGCTAACAAAGTTGAAATGGGTTGTTTATGAGCTAACTTAGTTGAAATGGATCATTTATGAGCTAACTTAGTTGAAATGGGTCATTTATGAGCTAACTTAATTGAAATGGGTCATTTATGAGCTAACTTAGGTGAAATGGATCGTTTTTGAGCTAACTTAGGTGAAATGGATCATTTATGAGCTTTTATGAGCTAACTTAGTTGAAATGGGTCGTTTATGACCTAACTTAGGTGAAATGGATCATTTAAGAGCTAATTTAGGTGAAATGGATCATTTTTAGCTAACTTAGGTGAAATTGATCGTTTAGGAGCAAATCTAGGTGAAATGGGTCATTTTGGAGCTAACCTACATGAAATGGGTCATTTTGGAGCTAACCTAGGTGAAATGAGTCATTTTGGAGCTAACCTAGGTGAAATGGGTCATTTTAAAGCTAACGTAGGTAAAATGGATCATTTACGAGCTAATCTACTAAAATGGGTCATTTTAGAGCTAACTTGGATAAATTGGATCACTTGTAAGCTAACTAAGGTAAAATGAGTCATATTAGAGCTAACTTAGGTAAAATGGATGGTTTATGAGCTAACTAAGTTAATTATGCAATTTTTGACATAAGTAAGCTTATTAAGTCATTTTGAAGGAAAATAAGCTAACTCTAGGTCATTATGGTAAGCATATTGGAGGAAATAAAGCTAAGTCTAAGTCTAGAGAAACTTACCGTGATCAGGGAGGTGTAGGAGCGGGCTGGCTCGTGCCGGTAGCTGGAGAAGGATCGTGCGATGCGTTTCTGGAGTTAAGCTGCACCAAAGATCATTTCCAATGTCTCGTTTGCATTATGACACTCAAATGTTAAGACTAGCAAGTAATGTCCATTCAAATTAAACTCACCGTGCTCCCAGGAGCAATCACTGGCATCGGCGGAGCGGTCTGACCGGACTTTTTGCAGACAGACTGAACATTTGGTTTTCACAACAGAGTCATACTAGTTAGTAATGAGACTCAAATGTTAAGACTAGCAAGTAATCTGCAGAAGAAACTTACCACAAGGAGCTCATACATGGCCCTTGCCTGCATGTCATTCCGTGCCCTCTCCTCCTCCAACATCTTTGTCGTCCTCTCCTCCAACTCCCGCTGCCTCTCCGCCGCCTCCGCCAGAAGTTTCTCTGTTCTATCTCTCTCACTCTGTATAGCATCCTGCAACACCACTCACATGACCATTTGTAATCATTGATGGAAGCGCACACAATGTAATGGAGAAAGATAGCTGAGTACGTATAACTAACCTTGATGGCGAGTTGGACTGGCCGTTCACGAGGCCTTATCTCAGGAGCGGAGCTCGACTGGCGCCTTGATCTCCGGGAGAGTGCTAGGACAACGGATAAGTCCATCTCCCATGGCTATGGAGCCATGGGACCTCCCGCCACCAGATATCATCAGCAACTCTGTATCAATGGGACCCTGGCTCGGGTTAAAGTCCTCCCCTTTCCTCGCCTTCCCCTGATCTCTATATTGCACGAGCTTGTCGTGTGCGGAGATGTTGGTGAAGTTCTTTGGATCATCGAGGTCAGACGCAGAGAATGCCTTGACTTTCTTGTAAGAGCCAGTGTGGGCCATGGCATACAGGTCATACACCTCTGGCACCTTATCCGCCTTATTGTAGCGTGCCTGAAAGAGAGAAACAAAGTAAATTAGTAATTAAAGGGCTAAAGCTAGCATGATGAATGAATTGCATGAATCATGAAGCAAACCACATACCCAGTTCCGCCCGTACTGAAATAAGTTGGAGCTGCCTTGGTGGTGTGGCACACCTTCCATTTGGGCACGTTTGTCCTTGGCCTCGTTGTGGGTGGCCCGCCATTCTTTTGAGCACCACCCATCGACCAACACCTCCCAACAATCCATCCGATCCGCACACCATCTCTGAGGGGCCTAAGTTAGCAAATAGAAACTTTAGCGCTACGGCTATGAATTACTAAATGAAGGAATTAAGTACAAGGCCTTAAGAATTACCTTCATGTACTGCTCCTTACTCAAGAACTTATCGCGGCACTCCTGCTTGGACTTCTTGATACCACGGTCGGCGTAGTAGTCTCGAACAGACTGCACCCGAGCCTCATGCCGTAAGTTCTGAAGTAGGCGCTTGCACTCCTTGTGGATAACATCTGCCGCCTCCTCCTCGTATCCCTCCTCACACCTGTAGAATGTCTGCAATCAAATGAGACAACATTGATTAGTACAATTAATAACTAGCTAGTTGAAGATTTTTAATTGTGTAAAGGAGAAATTACCCAGAACTTTCTGATCACCATGTCTGCCCTCGTCTTGCACAAGACACCGTCGATAATCTCACCCGGCGGGGCCAGGGCAGCCAAGTAGTGCTCCCAACTCAATCCAACCTCTGGAAGCCGACCCTCACCAGGCAACATGACAAACCCCGGAAAGTTTTGCCGAATCAGAACTCCAAGGACGGAGTTGGGCCGGCGGACACTTTCATGGTGGTCCCAACCCCTGCAGCATGACAAGGCCAACGCATTAGTTATTTGAAGAAACGTGAATGCAGATGGTACAAAAAGATTAAATGCACTTACCTCTCCCCATGAGGGAAAATCAACCACCTCTGCTCGCGGGTCGCCGGCACGGACGGGAGCTGTGTAGCACCATGCTGGTAGACGTTGCCCCCCTCCTCCCCCTCCTCCTCAAAATCAGTCGGCTCCCCGCCATCATCAGCATGGCCACTCGGCTCCCCGCCATCCTCAGGCTGACCAGACCAAGTACCCCATCCAGACGTGTGCTCCTCCGGGGTCTCGTGGGCCCAACTCTCGTGGGCCGAAGGCCCGTCGACCCAAGGCTCGTGGGCCGAAGACCCGTGGACCGGAGGCTCGTGGACCGGAGTCCGTGTAACCTCCTCGTCAGACGAGTCCACCCTAGCAGTCACGTGCTCGGGTGAAACAGCTGGGGGCGGCGGCGAGGAAGGTGCCGTAAGAGTCACCCTACCTCCTCTCCCGCGACCACGTGCTCCACCTCGGCCCTTCTTCTTACCTCGTCCCCTGCTGGGCACCGCGGTCGACGAAGAAGGACCCGGTGGTGTCGCCATACTGTCCAGCAATGCTCGGCGGAGAGGTGTGTGTGGAATGGAAGACCTCACACTATGCGCCGACGAAGAAGGGGCCTCGGCGCGCTCCCGACCAGCGCCCACCATCTTTCAACACCTGCCATGACAAAGAATAAACGAAATTAGTACAACATGAAAAAAAGTACCGACATGAATAATAATATGTATATCACTTAAGTGTATCATCATCAAGTACAACATAAACAACTGCACATTTAAAACTACCCAATCAACACAATTATATATGATGTTTTTCAAAACAAAATCGAAAAATATATGACCTAACTAATAATTCACAAATATATGACCCCATCGGCCTCTGGAAGGCCAAAGAACACCTTTTCAGGAGGTGTCGGGGGTCGGGGTCGGGGTCTCGGGGTCGGGGTGTCGGGTCGGGGTCGGGGTG
>NC_041381.1:33434521-33462340 GCF_002162155.2 Triticum dicoccoides | reverse complement strand
GCGCGGCGGCGCCGAGACGGCAGGGCGGCGGGGGCGACGGGGCGGGGGGCCGGTGGGGCGATGGGGCGGGGGGCCGGTGGGGCGGCGGGGCGGTGGGGCGACCGGGCGGCAGCGAGTGCTGGGGGCGGCGGCGCGCGTGTGGGAGCAGGAGAGAAACAGAGAGAGAGGGCGGGGTGGGGCGCGCCGTTAGATATGTTGAATGTTTGCCGTCCGCCCTCTTTGCCGTCTGCTAGCAGATGGCAAAGAGGGGGGACGTTAAGTATTTTTTAAACAGCTCCTCAGTGGGCCCACCTCCCTCTTTGCCGTCTGCTAGCGGACGGCAAAGAACAGGCTGATGGAAAGGCTTTCTTTGCCATCAGCCAGTTCTTTGCCGTCTGCTTTCGGGTAGCTGATGGCAAAGAGCTTCTTTGCCGTCTGCTAGCTGACGTCAAAGAGCTGACAGATGGCAAAGTAGCTGATTCCAGTAGTGGATGTTACAAACCTACCCTCCTTAAGATGAATCTCGCCCTCGAGATTCGGGTTGGCTAGCAAAAAGGTGTGGGTGGTCCTGTCGGAGATCATCTTCTCGTTCCCAAGTGGCTTCTTCCTTAGTATGATGACTCCACTGAACCTTGCAAAACTTGATGACCTTGCTGCGGGTAACCCTTCTTGTAGTCTCGAGAATCTTGACGGGCTTCTCCTCATAGGTCAGATCACTATCCAACTGTATGGCCTCTAGTGGCACTGTATCTCTTAGAGGAATATCAGCCATCTCTGCATGGCACTTCTTCAACTGGGAAACGTGAAACACATCATGAACTCCTGACAAGGCTTCGGGTAATTCCAACTTGTAGGCAACTTCACCCATGCGTTCTAAAACTCTGTACGGCCCCACAAACCGTGGTGCTAACTTTCCTTTGACTCCAAATCGTTTAACTCCTCGAAGTGGCGACACACGCAGATATGCTCTATCTCCGACTTCATAGGTTACCTCCTTGCGTTTAGTATCGGCATAACTCTTTTGTCTGGATTGGGCTATTTTGAGTCTATCACGGATCAATTTGACTTTCTTCTCTGAATCTCTAATTAAATCTGGTCCGAATAATTTACGGTCTCCAACTTCATCCCACATCAATGGTGTCCTGCACCTCCTTCTGTACAAAGCTTCGAAAGGGGCCATTTTCAAACTAGCTTCATAGCTGTTTTTATATGAGAACTCTGCGTCAGGCAAATTATCATCCCAACTAGATCCATAATCTAGCGCACAAGCTCTCAACATGTCCTCCAGAATCTGATTGACTCTCTCGGTCTGCCCATATGTCTGCGGATGAAAAGCTGTACTGAACTCCAGCTTGGTACCCAAAGTTTCATGTAACTAATGCCAAAATTTTGAGGTAAATGGTGTTCCTCTATCTGATACGATGGTCCTCGGAACTCCATGCAGACATACAATCCTGGTCATGTATATCTTGGCTAACTCAGCACTTGTATATGTGGTTTTCACGGGGATGAAGTGAGCTACCTTAGTCAAGCGATCAACCACTACCCAAATAGAATCATAGCCTGATCGGGTCCTGGGTAATCCTGTAATGAAGTCCATGCCAAACTTGTCCCACTTCCAATCTGGTATCGGCAAGGGCTGAAGTAATCCTGCTGGTTTCTAGTGCTCTGCCTTAACCCTTTGACATACGTCACATACTGCAACATACTCGGCAATATCCTTCTTCATACCCGTCCAGCAGAAACTTCCCTTCAAGTCAAAATACATCTTGGTGTTGCCTGGGTGTATCGAGTAAGGCGAATCATGAGCCTCCTGAAGAATCAACTTTCTGATCTCTGGGTCATTGGGTACATAAATACGCTTCTCAAACCATAAGGTTCCATGTTCATCCTCACAAAATCCTTCTACCTTTCCTTGGTTCATCCTTCTCTTTATCTCCGCAATACCTTTGTCTAACTTCTGGGCTTCTCGGATCTTTCCCAACAAAGTGGATTGAATTTACATTGCGACAACAAAACCTCGTGGTACTATCTCCAATCGAAGATCTCTGAGATCATCAATTAACTCCTGAGGTAATCCTGCTGCTGTGAGGGTATTGACATAACTCGTGTGGCTCAATGCATTTTCCACAACATTGGCCTTTCCTGGGTGATAGTGCAATTTCATGTCATAATCCTTTATGAGATCCAACCATCTTCTCTGCCTGAGGTTCAACTCCTTCTACATGAAGATGTATTTCATACTCTTGTGATCTGTGTAAACATCACACCTATTTCCAATAAGAAAATGTCTCCAGGTCTTGAGTGTGTGCACTACGGCTGCTAAGTCCAAATCATGTGTGGCATAATTCCGCTCATGAGGTCGAAGCTGACGTGACACATATGAAACAACTCTTCCTTCTTGCATAAGAACACCTCCAAGTCCCTGACGAGAAGCGTTGCAATATACTTGGAAATCCTTGCATATATTCGGAAGAATTAGCACTGGGGCTGTGACCAAACGTTTCTTTAGCTCTTGGAAACTGGCCTCACATTCGTCGGTCCAAACAAACTTAGTGTCTTTCTTCAATAACTCTGTCATGGGCTTTGCGATCTTGGAGAAATTCTCAATAAACCTCTGGTAATATCCTGCAAGTCCAAGAAAACTGCGAATCTCCCCGACTGAGGTGGGTGCTTTCCATTCAGTGACGGCTTCAACCTTGGAGGGGTCTACTGCTATTCCTTCTCTTGATAAAACATGTCCAAGAAATCCTACTTCCTTCAACCAGAATTCGCACTTGCTGAACTTTGCATATAATTGATGTTCCCTGAGCTTCTCTAGAACCAAGCGCAAATGTTCCTTGTGTTCTTCTTCATTCTTCGAGTAAATCAATATGTCGTCAATGATTACCACAACAAACTTATCCAAGAACTCCATGAATACCTTATTCATCATACTCATAAAATAGGCAGGGGCGTTAGTCAAACCAAAAGACATGACCGTATACTCATAAAGCCCATATCTCGTGGTAAAAGCTGTCTTGGGTATATCCTGTTCTCGAATCTTCAGCTGGTGATATCCTGATCGAAGATCGATCTTGGAGAAAACTTTTGCTCCTTGTAGCTGGTCAAACAAATCATTGATCATTGGTAGAGGGTACTTGTTCTTGATCGAAACCTCTTCAGCGCACGATAACCTACAACCATTCTCAAGGTTCCATCCTTCTTCTCAACTAGAAGCACTAGGGCTCCCCAAGGTGATGAACTCTGTCGAATATAAACTTTCTCCAATAATTCCTTAATCTGCTTATTAATTTCCTCCAGATCATTTGTGGGCATCCGGTACAGTTTAGAGTGGATGAGAAATTAGAATAGAATAACGGCCTAATGAGAAAAATCACTACCCATATGCTTATGATAGCAAGAAAATTTCAAATCAAACAATTCACACAGATCACACCACACAAGCAAAAACCTACAGGTAAAGTCATATCCACAAGAGATATGATCTCTTCATACTACCGCAAATCGTTCATTGGACTCAACTTGGTAGTGGTGGTCTGAACAAAATCTCCTAAAATCAAAGTCAACTCTAGCTTCTTCTTCTTCTTCTTCGTCAATGATGTCTTCATAGGTCATGGTCTCATCGGACTGAGCAACTTGGTGCTGGGGTTCAACTACTATTTTATTAAAGTAGAGAAGAGATAGAAATGAATAGAGAAGAGTATAGACCAACAAATATATAAGGAAGTCGAAAAATATAGTTTTCTAACTATGGCTTTCCATTTCCTAGTGGCCGCATCCTACAGTCAGCATGTGCTCTGATACCATCTTGCAGCGACCCGAGCCAAATGGATCGAAGTCTCTGTGCTTACGTGTCATCCCTGGATCGGTATGCTGACACACATAGTACTCGAGGAATTATAACAGAGTTCAATCACACACTTTATTACATTGAGATCCTCAAAAGAGTATTTATTACAATAATATGGCCAAAGGCCATCTAAAACAAAATAACTGCGGAAGCATCGAAGGTAAATGAGTCCATCCTACTCCACGGCAAACTAAGTGCAGAACAACGACCTATCGCACCTTTAAACCTTGTCGGTAAAGTCTGCAACATGAGACGTTGCAGCCGTGTAGGTCAGCACATGGAATATGCTGGCAATTTCACACCTTAGAAAAAAAAACTATCTCTATATGCAAATTTAGCTGGCGGAGGCTCTAAGTTTAATTTTTGCATAAAGCCAATTTTACCCAACAACAAAGTATTTTTTTATTTACTACTAAATTAAAATGCCATTATTGAGAAGGTTCCTCCAACTCAATCCCAAAATTCCCAAGTTATTAGTAACCCAATAATTTCATTAAACAGAGTGATGAGATCAACCAATAATTCACTTCTAGATACTCAGGATGTCCGTAACCGTGGACACGACTAATCATGATTAGTTTGTACACTCTGCAGAGGTTTGTGCACTTTTCCCCACAAGACTCGACAACCTCCATGATCGGAAGATCGAGACACAACCTTTCAGAAGCGTTTGCCCTTAACCCTGGGTAGACCGGTACACCTACTTTCCCCTACATCAGCTAGTCTACCACGAAAAGAGGTCACACAACTTACTCAACTATGCCAGAGCCCATAATGGCTTGTGGCTGCACACGGAAGTTTCTAGGCATGAAATATCTTATGATCCCTTTGAGCCTGGGTGGCGGACCTAGGGTAATCACACGGGTACTCCGGGATTCCCCTTGGGAAAGCACTGGTTTCTTCAGGTGCCCCAAACAATCCACCCAGATGTATATTAAAGTTGCCAACTTAGGGTATCCCAAAATTATTAACTCTCACAACTTGCATGGATCACACATACCAATCCCCGTCTATGAGCATGGCTAAGCAATATATGATATAACGAATATTCTCAGGGTGATCAAAAGGTCATAGGTTCCTACCACATGAACTACATAGCATATCCACATGTTCCCAATCCTATTCGTGGAATCTTTGAGGGTTAAACTAATGCATAGTAAAAACTGGGTATTAAAAAATTATGATCAAAGTGTGAACTTGCCTTGCTGACGTTTGTTGAACTGTAAAGATTCGTAGTAGCAAGCTGCGCACTCCGGATGATCTAGCATATGCAAGCAATAACATACATAAGCATACAAGCAAAGATCCAAAAAGAAAACAAATGAAAGACTTCGAAAAACTCCAAAACATCCAAATAAAGTTTCTGTACAGAACGTAATTTTTATAGTAGCAAAAATATTTGTGTTTGGGTTTAACAGAAAGTACACGTTACGAGCTTCGATTCACAAAAAGAATCACGTAAAACAGAGTTACGAAACTCGAGTTACGGCCTAACGAAGTTTGAATTCAGATCTATTTGAATTCAAATTTTAAAATTTAAAAAATATATTTATCATTTGGTTCTCTAGATAGAGGGGATTTCTATGAACTAGTAGGAAAAATAATCAACTAAATCGGATCTATAGACTAAAAGATATACAAGAAACAAGAATTGGTATAGAATCTGAGATTGAAAAAAATACTGGAAAAAGAGAAAAATTTGGCCTAGGTGTTCATCGTACTTGTCGGCGGCGACGAGGAAAAAGGCAGCTCCGGTGTGTTTCAGTGAAGGACGCGTGCGGGACGGTGTAGAGGACGATGAGGTGAACCACTTAACCAAGTTATGGTGGTAGATTGCTTCCTGTACACACGGTTAAAGGTCGCTGGAATTCGCGAACTCCGGCGAGCAATTGGTGAGGTTAGAGAGAGGGGAAAACTCCAAAATGAGAGGGCTTCGGATGAGGGGTGAGAGGGGCTCCTGGGGGTGCGTCTAGAGTTGGGTGGGGCAAGATGTGTTAATGGTTGCAGTTTCAAGTGCTCATGGTGGCCATTATGGTCGTCTTTGAGGCGCACCAGGGGATTGGAGGGGTCGAGGAAGGCGAGGGGGTTCCATTCAGAGGCGTTTTGGAGCGGGAGAGAGGAAAGGGAGGGGTGGGGCGCTGGATGGATGTGCATTCTCCTGGCTCTGCCATGAATGTAAGGAAGAAGACGACCAGGTTGGGTCGTGAGAAGGTTGGGCCTATTGGGCTGCGGTTTTTTTTAAATGTTTTTCGTTTTTTAAGAAGCAATGAAACACTTAAAAAAATACAAATAAAAATTAGCGTAAAAAATCCCAGAAAATTCCACATAATTATATGGTCTTCTATAAGACCTTGTGAACATTTATCTGGCCTAAAATGCAAGTTTTCAAAAATAAACTTTTTGCTATGCTAATAAAATAAATTGCAAATAAAACTCAACAAATATATTTTGGTTCTAAATTCAATTTCCAATATTTTCTTTTCTAATTTTGAAGAAGTCATTTTATCTTCTCTCTTTATTTTATTTTTGATATAATGGAAATGATTTTTTTTGGTGAAACCAAATTTGATCCAAACTCCCAACTTCGAAAATAATAATAATTAAAAATTGGGTTTCTTCGGAAACTTCCAACTCTCTCTTTTGGTCCTTGAGTTGCTCAAAGTTCCTTGGATCCAAAATCAAATAAAACAAATGGGGCAAAAATGCATAAATCATGGATGCATATGAGTGATCTATTTATAAACATCCAAATTGAAAATTGGGATGTTACAGGCAAGTAACATGCCGATGACAAAGGGAATAACGTATGTTGACATTGCGGTTCGACCGATAAAGATCTTCATAGAATATGTGGGAACCAATATGAGCATCCAGATTTGCTAATGGTTATTGACCGGAGAGGTGTCTCGGTCATGTCTACATAGTTCTTGAACCCATAGGGTCCACACGCTTAATGTTTGATGACGATATGTATTATATGAGTTATGTGTTTTGGTGACCGAAGGTTGTTCAGAGTCCCGATGAGATCATGGACATGACGAGGAGTCTCGAAATGGTCGAGAGGTAAAGATTGATATATTGGAAGGTGGTATTCAGACACCAGAAGTGTTCAGGAATGAATTGGGTACATACCGGAGTACCGGAGGAATTACCGGAACCCCCTGGGGAAAGATGTGGGCCATATGGGCCATAGGAGGGAGGCTAACCAACCCACAAGGGAGGAGGCCGAATTGGACTAGGGAAGGGGGCGCCACCCCCTTTCCTTCTCCTACTCCCTCTCCTTCCCCCTTTCGCCCTCCAGTAAAAGGAAGGGGGGAGGAATCCAACTAGGAGTCCAAGTGGGACTCCTTCCCACTTGGGGCGCACCCAGGCCGGCCTCCTCTCCCTCCCTCCTTTATATACGGGGGGCTCCCCTATGAGAACACCAATTGCTCCAAGCTGTGTGCGGCGCCCCCCTCCACAGTTTACGCCTCCAGTCATATTCTCGCGGTGCTTAGGCGAAGCCTGTGCCGATCACATCACCATCACCGTCACCACGCCGTCGTGCTAAGGGAACTCATCTACTCCTTCGACCCTCTGCTGGATCAAGAGCTCGAGGGAGGTCATCGTGCTGAACGTGTGTAGAACTCGGAGGTGCCGTACGTTCGGTACTCGATCGGTCGGAACAAGAAGATGTTCGACTACATCAACCGCGTTAAGTAAACGTTTGCGCTTTTGGTCTACGAGGGTACGTGGACACACTCTCCCCCTCTTGTTGATATGGATCTCCTAGATAGATCTTGCATGAGCGTAGGTAATTTTTTGAAATTGCATGCTACGTTTCCCAACAGTGGCATCCGAGCCAGGTCTATGCGTAGATGATATGCACGAGTAGAACACAAAGAGTTTGGGTGGTGATCGTCATACTGCTTACCACCAATGCTTTATTTTTATTCTGCGGTATTGTTGGATGAAGCGGCCCGGACCAACCTTACATGACCACGTTCATGAGACCGGTTCCACAGACAGACATGCAACTAGTTTTGCATAAAGGTGGCTGGCGGGTGTCTGTTTCTCCAACTTTAGTTTAATTGAATTTGACTGTGGCCGGTCCTTGTGAAGGTTAAAACAACAAACTTGATAAATCACCGTTGTGGTTTTGTGCCGTAGGTAAGAACGGTTCTTGCTAGAAACCCGTAGCAGCCACATAAAACTTGCAACAACGAAGTAGAAGATGTCTAACTTGTTTTTGTAGGGCATGTTGTGATGTGATATGGTCAAGACATGATGTGATATACGTTGTTGTATGAGATGATCATGTTTTGTAAAATTTATTGGCAACTGGCAGGAGCCTTATGGTTCTCGCTTTATTGTATGAAATACAAACGCCATGTAATTGCTTTACTTTATCACTAAGCGGTAGCAATAGTCGTAGAAGCAATAGTTGGCGAGACGACCACGATGCTATGATGGATATCAAGGTGTCAAGCCGGTGACAATGGAGATCATGACGTTGCTTTGGAGAAAGAGATCAAAAGAACAAGATGATGATGGCCATATCATGTCACATACTTTGATTGCATGTGATGTTTATCTTTATGCATCTTATTTTGCTTAGTATGGCGGTAGCATTATAAGATGATCCCTTAACTAAATTTCAAGGTATACATGTTCTCCTCGAG
This sequence comes from Triticum dicoccoides, assembly GCF_002162155.2. Lineage (NCBI taxonomy): Eukaryota > Viridiplantae > Streptophyta > Magnoliopsida > Poales > Poaceae > Triticum > Triticum dicoccoides. Next base: position 33,453,847 of record NC_041381.1, on the reverse strand, counting down.
TATGCATCATTGCGAAAGTTCTTCGTGCTGAGACACTACATGATGATCGGGTGTGATAAGCTCTACGTTCAAATACAACAGGTGCAAGCCAGTTTTTCACATGCGGAATACTCGGGTTAAACTTGGCGAGCCTAGCATGTATAGACATGGCCTCGGAACACTGGAGACCGAAAGGTCGAACGTGAATCATATAGTGGATATGATCAACATAGAGATGTCCACCATTGATGACTACTCCATCTCACGTGATGATCAGACATGGTTTAGTTGATTTGAATCACGTATCATTTAGATGACTTGAGGGATGTCTATCCAAGTGAGGTTCTTAAGTAATATGATTAATTGAACTTTAGTTTATCATGAACTTAGTCCTGGTAGTATTTGCAAATTGTTGTAGATCAATAGCTCGCGTTGTAGCTCCACTATGTTTTTTGATATGTTCCTAGAAAAAACTAAGTTGAAAGATGATAGCGGACAGTGTCTGTGATATGAGTATTATCCTCATTGCTGCATAGAAGAATTATATTCTTGATGCACCGCTAGGTGACAAACCTATTGCAGGAGCAGATGCAAACGTTATGAATGTTTGGCAAGCTCAATATGATGACTACTTGATAGTTTAGTGCACCATGCTTTATGGCTTAGAATCGGGGCTTCAGACACGTTTTGAATGCCACGGAGTATATGAGATGTTCCAAGAGCTGAAATTGGTATTTCAGACTCATGCCCGTGTCGAGAGGTACAAGACCTCTGACAAGTACTTAGGCTATAAGATGGAGGACAATAGCTCAGCTAGTGAGCTTGTGCTCAGAATGTCTGGGCAATACAATTGCTTGAATCAAGTGGGAGTTAATCTTCCAGATAAGATAGTGATTAACAGAGTTCTCTAGTCACTATCGCCAAGTTACTGGAACTTCGTGATGAACTATAATATGCAATGGATGAAGAAAACGATACCCGAGCTCTTCATGATGATGAAATCGACGAAGATAGAAATCAAGAAAAAGCATCAAGTGTTGATGATTAAACAAGAACACTAGTTTCAAGAAAAGGGCAAAGGGAAAGAAAGGAAACTTCAAGAAGAATGGCAAGCAAGTTGTGACCCCCATGAAGAAGCCCAAAGCTAGACCTAAGCCTGAAACTAAGTGCTTCTACGGCAAAGGAAATGGTCACTAGAAGCGGAACTACCCCAAATATTTGGCGGATAAGAAGGATGACAAAGTGAACAAAGGTATATTTGATATACATGTTACTGATGTGTACCTTGCTAGTGCTCGTAGTGGCCCCTGGGTATTTGATACTTGTTAGGTTGCTAAGATTAGTAACTCGAAACAGGAGTTTCAGAATAAATACAGACTAGTTGAGGGTGAAGTGACGATGTGTGTTGGAAGTGGTTCCAAGATTGATATGATCATCATCACACACTCCCTATACTTTCGGGATTAGTGTTGAATCTAAATAAATGTTATTTGGTGTTTTCATTGAGCATGAATATGATTAAATCATGTTTATTGCAATACGGTTATTCATTTAAGACAGCGAATAATTGTTATTATGTTTACATGAATAAAACCTTCTATGGTCATACACCCAATGTTGATGGTTTATGGAGTCTCGATCGTAGTAATACACATATTCATAATATTGATGCCAAAAGATGCAAAGTTGATAATGATAATGTATGTGGTCCGATGAGTGTTGAGGTTCATGGTGGGTATCGTTATTTTCCGACCTTCACAGATGATTTGAGCAGATATGGGTATATCTACTTAATGAAACACACATCCGAAGCATTTGAAAAGTTAAAAGAATTTCAGAGTGAAGTGGAGAATCATCGTAACAAGAAAATAAAGTTTCTATGATCTGATCATGGAGGTGAATATTTGAGTTACGAGTTTGGCCTTCATTTAAAATAATCTGGGATAGTTTCACAGCTCACGCCAACTAGAACAACATAGTGTAATGGTGTGTCCGAATGTCGTAACTGCACTTTATTAGATATGGTGCAATCTATGATGTCTCTTACCGATTTACCACTATCGGTTTGGGGTTATGCATTAGATACAACTGCATTCACATTAAACCGGGCACCGTCAAAATCCATTGAGACGACGTCGTATGAACTGTGGTTTGGCAATATAACCTAAGCTGTCATTTCTTAAAGTTTGGGGATGTGATGCTTATGTCAAAAGGCTTCAGCCTGATAAGATCGAACCCAAATCGGAGAAGTGCGTATTCATAGGATACCCTAAGGGAACAATTGGGTACACCTTCTACCACAGATCCGAAGGCAAGATCTTTGTTTCTAAGAACAGAACCTTTCTAGAGAAGGAGTTTCTCTCAAAAGAAGTGAGTGGGAGGAAAGTGGAAATTGATGAGCTAATTGTACCTTCTCTCAATTTAGAAAGTAGCTCATCCGAGAAATCCGTTCCCATGATGCCTACACCAACTAGAGAGGAAGCTAATGATAATGATCATGAAACTTCAGATCAAGTTGCTACAGAACCTTGTAGGTCAACCAGAGCATGATCCGCACCAGAGTGGTACACTACAAAAAAATACACTTCCGTGATGATACGTGTTTGTCACAGTAGGTCATGTTTTCTGTCATGCATGTACATCCATGACGATTTTATGATAGAATCAAGATAGTCATACCTATGCTGTCGTAGAAGTGTTCCATGACATTACCAAAATTATCATCACCGAAGTGTCCACTTCCATGACGATAAATCACGCGTCATAGAAGTGCTTTCGTCAAGGGTGACCGACACGTGGCATCCACCGTAACGGAACACCGTTAAGCTATCGGGTCGGGTTTTGGATCCAATAACCCGTTAACAGCCCCGACCAATGGGGATTTTCCATGTGTAAAATCATCATTGGCTGGAGGAAACACGTGTCGGCTCATCGTTGGGACAGATGTCATCCACTCATTGGATAGAAGGCACCTATGATACGTCGACACATGGCATGGTCCAACAGAGGCCCATTCCTGTGAAAAGGCCGTCCCATTTGACTTGGTCAAAAGGTGGTGGGCCGGCCCATGGAAAACATGTTAACGGCCTGTTCGCATATAGCCCATTTACAACCCGCTAACCCCAGGCCCGTTACGCCCTATCCGAATTAGGCCCAGTAGCGTCATCTGGGCCATCCAATATGATTCCAGCCCGTTTTCACTTCTGGCCCATGAAGTCTTTCGGCCATATGAGGCCCTTTATAACTCTTGGCCCATTAACGGCCCGCGGTGAAACTGGCCCGTAATGAACAGTGTATCACTTTACACCCATTAACGGCCTGTGGTGAAACTGGCCCATAATGAACAGTGTATCACTTTATACCCATTAATGGCCCATTATTTCGTTGGGCCATTTCCAGCCCATGTTATCTTTCGGCCTTCTAAGATCCCATTTATTCTTGGGCTCATTTCCAGCATTCGTTTACTTATGGCCCATTACTGTCATTTTCTGCTTGTGGGCCAAATTCAGCCCATGGTTACAGTCGGCCCATTTGTGGTCCGTTAATACGCTGGGCCTTTTTCATAGCGTCATCAAATACAGCCTAATAACGATGGCCCGTTATGGTCGGCCCATACGGTTCCAACTCTAGCCCGTTTACGGCCATAATGCGGCCTGTTATTGGCCCATGTTTGGCCAATCGATCATACGGCCCATATAAGGCCCATTGATGATACGACCCGTAGAAGGCCCATTGTTTCTACGGCCCGTAGAAGGCCCACTGTTTCTACGGCCCGTAGGAGACCCACTATTTCTACGGCCCGTAGGAGGCCCAGTGTCACTACAGTAAATATTAGCCATGGTTATTGTGGCCTAGTTTTAAAAAATAGGTTATTGCAGCCACTAGCAAATTGTGGAAAAAGAACTGCAATGACTACAAGCAAACAAATAAACAAGACAACAAGGAGATAAATAAGCAAGCAACTTACGCTAGGCTATTAGGGCTATCACACATATTACATCCACTCGACATCAAAGTTCGCCACCAGTGCAAATAAATGCGCCGAAAAAAGAATATACAAAACTGAGAGCACTTCAGAAGGCACTAGGCCTGGCCAGGTCGGCCCCCCCAAATAGCCGAAGAAGCTGAGTAGACCTCAATTGTGTCAACGATAGATGCATCAACACTAGATTTATGGCATGATGGTGCACACGACAGTCCTCTGACATCTTCATTGCATCTTTGACTTCAAGTCGGAGCTGAGCTGAAGCAAGCCTTTCCGCTTTAAGTTGAGACTGAAGAAGTCGAACTGATTGAGGCAGCGACTGCACAGAGGTTGCCTCACACCTGTTGGTGTGTAGCTTCAACTCACTGTCTTCATCAAGACAGGACCTTGAGGTCATCTCGCTGTCCTCTAGATGGTTTGGCTCACTATCTTCCCTAAAGTTCTGCCTGGCGTAAGAGATACGACTCTGAAAGAGAAACAAGGAGACACGTAACAGGTTTCACAATTATATAAGCAAATAAATGGATCTGTTCTGCATAAGGAACATGTTTTTACAACTACAATTTGAAACTGGTAGTTGTTGCAAACATCCAATGAGATGTAAACAGCAGTGGAGGAAATGATGCCTATCCAAATCTATACTAGAACAAAGTTTGAAGGCTTGAGAAGGATGAACTTACATTACATGTTAACACGGGCTGGATAAAGCCCTTCTCCATGTTGATGGAAGGATAATTCAATAAATTCCCCAAAGAAAATTCTTTATAAGCTTTGCCATTATTCTACATTTTGCAAAGAGTAAATATAGATCAAATAATATTGTAAGAAACATAGGATAATGAAGCTTAGGTGTAGACTGATGATACATAATCAAATAGCAATTAATTAAGTGCAGCATTACAAGGCAAAAGTGAGAGAGGCACTGACAAGACCAATGTAGAGCCCAATATTGTTTTGAGACCGTATGATCCTTTGAGCAAGGACATTCATCTGAAATTAGTTTTCATACAAGAGAGAAGGTAAGGCACAAGCAGAAATTTAGGAGTTCAAATTTTGAATTGATATCATAGACAGTACCTGACGCTGGGCTCCCAGCAGTTCTAATAGGGGTTTGGCCACTTGAGTAGGGGTAAAGTGTGGTACAGTTGGGCCTGTGTTTTCTGTGGCTGCTGATCTATCTGATTTAGCAGGTATCACTACCTTTTCCAAATACCTAGTTTGTACTCCTTGAGGATCTGCACTCACCCTCTTCCCTTTGGACATCTATTACGAAAGAACAACATTTGACTGGAAAAACATATTGTGACGACACATGGAATAGGTACATAAAGTGGATAGGTATGGCATATACTCATATATGATGCTTAAACTAAGCAGATGGTGTAACAAAGTAGAAGTAATGCAAGAGGTCAGATGCAAAATATGTGCGACCAATACAACTTTGCAAAGTTAGAGCAAGCACCTTGATGGGTGAATAAGATAGACCATCCTCCACCATGCCAAGTTTGTTACCCAGTGGATTATTCCGCAATATTCCTCTCGTGCGCCCATTCTCATATTAATTTTGATAATGTTCAATATCTGACATGCATGAAAACATAAAAACAAGTGAGATTTTCTTTGTAATGCAGAAGTGATTCTAATCCAATACTGCCTCCTATAAACCCCTTTGTGCTATCTCTGCAATTCTTTTAAGAGATGCCATGCATGCTGTAATTTGTTGTGTGCATTAATATAATGTGGCCTACTACTCAAAATATGAGAGCTCCAAAAGTGATGACACTTCGCAGATGACAACTTCAACATATAGTAAAGAAGAACAAGTCGACCTGACCCGGCAGATTCAAAATATACTAAGGGAGAACAACTCAACCTGACTAGTGGACCGCAAGAGAAGAGTATCATCTTAAAGAAGAGCAGAAGAGCAAGCAGATTGAAGATATTACAAGTCTTTCAATACAATGTCGGTTGGCCACCCATGATGAACCAGAGCGCACAGACAAATACTATTCTTTCCGGTCTCTCCATATGTGGCTCACATGCATTTCGAAAGTAAAGTAGGAACATTTAGCTAACCAATTAAACATCTCTCAGTTTTACTAATATCAGTAATGATATCAGATATGAATTTGTACAACTAAGCTTGTTTAGCTCGATGGGTGGAGCAGTGCTATTACGACACGAACCACGTAGGCTAATTGTGGTCATCATAAAATGGGGAAACCATAAGCATGATGAGTACAGTGTTAACCGTGGCAGTGGGATGGCAGATCTGAAGCTGCAAACCGCGCAAAGGGTAGTTAGCAACCGATGTTTGCTTTGAAATAACAACTAAGATTTGGTATGGATAAGAAAGTACGGTCAACAAGTGACAAAGAAATGCAATTATGTTGTCTCTCTATATGTAGCGACATGCATTTGGAAACTCAAGTGGGACCTTTAGCAAACCAATTAAATGTGTCGGTTAACTAATATCAGTATCATATCACAATCATATTTGAACAACTAAGCTTTCGAATTCTGAGTGTTGTGTTGTTTAGCTTCAAGGGTGGAGTAATGCTAGTACGACAGAAAGCACCTACGCAGATCATAGTAGAGTAGATAAAAGGGAAAACCCTAAGCATCAAGAGAAAAATTAGGAAAGTGGAACTAGCTGGACCAGTGGGTGGCGCACATGCTTTTCAAAACGAATATAGGAACATTAGGTGACCAATTAAACGTTCTCTGTTTTAGTGATATGAGCATCATATCAGATTCGTATTTCAACACGTAAGCTTTGGGTTGAGGTCTTGAGGAGCAGTGCTAGCACGATACGAAGCACCTACCATGATGGTAGTGAATATAAAGGGGGGAAACCATAAGCCTTACGAGTATAGTGTCCGTGCCATGGCGGATCTGAAGGTGCAAACTGGACAAAGCTATTTCGCAACCAATGTTTGCTTTCAACTAGCCACTACGATTTGGTATGGACAAGAAAAGTACAGTAAACAAATTACGATCTATTTTCCGGGTGAGATCAATAACTTAAGCACACATGGAAGAGTACCACCTCTCTTCCGATGCCGTGTAGGCCTATGCTAATACGTTGAGGGTGCTGCGGGTGCGATGGCTATCGGCGGCGGGGAAGAAGACTTTAGACGACAAATGGCCGGGTCGGGGTATATGTCCTGTTGCCGTGGATGAGGCGGTCGTAGGAGCGGCAACGGCAAGGTGGACGACGACGCCGATGAAGCAAGAGGAGGCGATGAAAGGATCCTGGTCTAGCGCCATGTATGAGAGACGTCCATCTCTTGCAGTGGACAATGGGATAGGGGTAGCGGCTCCGGCAAGGTGGAGGATGGGGTGGCGGACGGAGGAGGCCGGCCGCAGTGCGGAGGTTGTCATGCCGCCGATGGTGTATGAATGTGAAAATGGAGGGGATGGGGGGATCTCAAACTTTGGGACGTGCTTCTCTGAAATGTGGGAAAGTTACGAACTTACGCCCCATTTAAAATTTCGGACATCGCGTTGGTTGGGGATAGGACGGTAATCTCGCATCTCCCAAATATTTGCCGGTAACAATTTCGGGCGAGGAGAGGGTGTTTTTCCGCCCATGGTTGGCTCCCACGGTGTATGAACGGGGCTGACAGGTAGGGCAGATGTGTCACGTCTGAGGGAAGTTACACATCTGCCTCTATTTAAAATATTAGCCTACATCAATTTCGGACGAGGAGAGTTTGTTTTGCCGCCCACCATGTATGAATGGGGAAATGGAGGAAGAGACACATGTCTTTCGGACGAGCTTCAATCAAATGCATTTTTCCACCCACGTTTGGCACCCACTGTGTCTGAATGGGCTCAGAGGCCGTCGTGTCATGTCTGATTGAAGTTACTAGTCTACCCCTATCGACAACAGTGTAAATCCGGTCTATAAGGATGTCAAGTGTCAGGGGTAGACATTAATTTCCATCTCGCAAACACTTGCTTCGGGCAGCGCACAAATTATAGTGAGTGTTTAGCCGCTTCATTCAAAACTTGGGAGAATTAGCATTCACGTTTTCCTTGGACCCTGGCAAACTAAATTCAAATCCAATTTGTATTCAATTACAAATATCCACAGATAATTCTATGTTTTGTTACTTATTTCTTAAAAACCACAACAAAGATTTATTCCACCTTTATATATGATTATGATTTAGAAATGCCGTGATCTTCGAATTCAGTAGGTTGGATACACTCTGAGTCAAATAGTTATTTCATCCAATACAGTATGCTCACACGAAAAACAGTTCACCTTATGAAAATCATACAAGTACCGAGGATTACCTCGCCTAAAAAATTGGATCATTACAACACATGAACAACATAGGGGGTCTTGCAACATAACCCATTCAGAGACATGACACAACATGCAAGTACAATAATCTAATGATAATTTCAACTGGTATCTAAAGAAGAACCGGGATTACCTTGGGCTTCAGATAGCAGAAACAGCAGGACCTCCTCCGTCTTCAAATGCAACATTCTTACTTCCTCCAATTCTTGGGTTGCTTGCATAATGTGTGCCGCTAATTCTGTAATTTCCAGCCTCAAGATAAAGATTACCTCATTCATGGCAGCCACACCATCTCTTTCTGCCTCTAGTAGAGCCTCAAGCACTATAATATCTGTGCTCAGACTGCTCTCCGGCGGTGTTGCCTCTGAACTGCTACCACCTGGTAACATGGATGCCGCACTGCTTCCAAAAATAGATTCTGGGGTTGTACATTGTGTCCTAGTGTGAACGGCATCCTCAAAGGTTTCCACTGGACATAAGTAAGAGATAGTTATCGTATGATCCAGGCAGTAAGCTTATATGGTAAACGACGAACGAATTATTGCCGAGCACGGCAAACTATATTTAAATGGTTCGAAGCAGCATCAGTCGAAAAGAAATTAAAATGGTAAGATGAAACTAGGGATGTAAGTGGCAAATAAACGACATCCGCCAGTCCCATCTAGTTAGTTTTTGCTACCTCCCTAGTTCATTTTCCTCAAAAAACAAAAACTCTTTTGAACTATCATACCACTAGTGGACTTTAATCAGTATTAAACGGGACCCAGTTGACATCCCTAGTTGAAAGGGAGTGTACCACTGCTATATTTAAGTTGCCAAGGCATCTAAGCAGTTGAAATAATCTGAGAAAGCACTTAACAGTGTGGCCTCATATAAACTACGAAGACAGTCTTGTGATGAAGTTGAGAGGAAAAGTTAAGGACTCAAATGAAATAGGCATGCATTTCTTTACGATAGTACAGCAGGCACTGCTGACATATTGGCCAACTCAGGTATAGCGTAACAACAAACAAGCATTCGAATCAAGCAATACAGCAAAGCACACAACTGAACTATTTTTAATTCGGTAGGATGACAGGTTGAGGGCACAAGCCAAGAAAGCAGCCCACTCGCATTACATTTCACATGTACTAAAACACACTGGCTTACTATATGTTGCTGTGAAGCCTCGCTGCTGTTGCAATGTTCTTTGAAGATATCGTCAGCATCCCGTGGTTGCAAATCTAGTTGTTGAAGTTTATTTTGCACCCTCTATTTAGGTAAAATTATTTTTAATCACATGCACTGGTCCGAATTGATCATCAATGGTTCATCTAAACTAATGAAAGAAGGGTGTGTGCATACACGACAATATATCTGCTTCCCTCTATTTTTATGCTTGTTCGAGGCACCAACCCCAAAAGAACAAATATTTTGCTTGATGGGGTTGGCAACTCCATAATTAATAGAAGCATCAAATTAGTCATGCAACTTGGGAAGATCAAGAACACACAAACAAGTAATGAACATAGGCTCAGAGCAGTGATGTAATAGCTAGCATCAGAAAATGTAGGGTAAAACAAACAAAAAGCAGCGGAACCACATGCTAATTTGCTGATGTGTAATTAAGCATAGAGAACATTAAGCAGTCTGATGGAACCAACAGGTGGCATCAGAACAACACCATTATCATAAATATAGCATTCAAGAAGTAAAATAGTAGGCAGTGATATCTAGGAAGTACAGTAGTACTTAGGACAAAACTAAAGCATATTAACTATATGTGCATTGGTATGTAATTTAGCACATGTAATATGTTCACTGCCAGAAGTATGGCCCTACAGGTGCAAGCAGAATAACGCGTCTCATGAAAAACTGAATGATGCCCTGAAGAAATTCAAAGGTGCGGTGCTTATGCTAGGAAAGTGAACGTAGGCGCCGGCCGTTGGATAATAGTACCTGATTCTCGGCGGCGTATGGGTATCGTTGTCATACTTGATTGTTGGGGAACGTAGCAGAAATTCAAAATTTTCCTACGTGTCACCAAGATCTATCTATGGAGAAACCAGCAACGAGGGGAAGGAGAGTGCATCTACATACCCTTGTAGATCTCTAAGCGGAAGCGTTCAAGAGAACGGGGTTGAAGGAGTCGTACTCGTCGTGATCCAAATCACCGGAGATCCTAGTGCCGAACGGACGGCACCTCCGCGTTCAACACATGTATAGCCCGGTGACGTCTCCCATGCCTTGATCCAGCAAGGAGAGAGGGAGAGGTTGAAGAAGACTCCATCCAGCAGCAGCACGACGGCGTGGTGGTGGTGGAGGAGCGTGGCAATCCTGCAGGGCTTCGGCAAGCACCGCGGGAGAGGAGGAGGACTTGGGAGAGGGGGAGGGCTGCGCCAGAACTTCGTGTGAAGCTCCCATGCGCCTCCCCACTATATATAGGGGTGGAGGGGCTGGTTTCTTGCCCTCCAAGTCCATTGGGGCGTTGGCCAAGGTGGTAGGAAAGAAATCCCATCATTTCCTTCCCCACCGATTGTTACCCCCCCTTTTTAGGGATCTTGATCTTATCCCCTCAGGATATGATCTTATTCCTTCTAAGGGGGGATCTTGGTGCACCTTGACCAGGGGTGTGGGGCCTTGCCCTCACTACCCACGTTCATGTGGGTCCCCCCATGCAGGTGGGCCCCACTCCGGAACCTTCTAGAACCTTCCCGGTACAATACCGAAAAACCCCGAACATTTTCTGGTGGCCAAAATAGGACTTCCCATATATAAATCTTTACCTCCGGACTATTCCGGAACTCCTCGTGACGTCCGGGATCTCATCCAGGACTCCGAACAACATTCGGTAACCACATACAAACTTCCTTTATAACCCTAGCGTCATCGAACCTTAAGTGTGTAGACCCTACGGGTTCGGGAGACATGTAGACATGACCGAGAAGTTCTCCGGTCAATAACCACCAGCGGGATCTGGATACCCATGTTGGCTCCCACATGTTCCACGATGATCTCATCGGATGAACCACGATGTCAAGGACTCAATCAATCCCGTATACAATTCCCTATGTCTAGCGGTATTGTACTTGCCCGAGATTCGATCATCGGTATACCGATACCTTGTTCAATCTCGTTACCGGCAAGTCTCTTTACTCGTTCCGTAACACATCATCCCGTGATCAACCCCCTGGTCACATTGTGCACATTATGATGATGTCCTACCGAGTGGGCCCAGAGATACCTCTCCGTTTACACGGAGTGACAAATCCCAGTCTCGATTCGTGCCAACCCAACAAACACTTTCGGAGATACCTATAGTGCACCTTTATAGCCACCCAGTTACGTTGTGACGTTTGGTACACCCAAAGCATTCCTACGGTATCCGGGAGTTGCACAATCTCATGGTCTAAGGAAAAGATACTTGACATTAGAAAAGCTTTAGCATACGAACTACACGATCTCTATGCTAGGCTTAGGATTGGGTCTTGTCCATCACATCATTCTCCTAATGATGTGATCCCGTTATCAATGACATCCAATGTCCATGGTCAGGAAACCGTAACCATCTATTGATCAACGAGCTAGTCAACTAGAGGCTTGCTAGGGACATGGTGTTGTCTATGTATCCACACATGTATCTGAGTTTCCTATCAATACAATTATAGCATGGATAATAAATGATTATCATGAACAAGGAAATATAATAATAACTAATTTATTATTGCCTCTAGGGCATATTTCCAACAGTCTCCCACTTGCACTAGAGTCAATAATCTAGTTCACATCGCCATGTGATTAACACTCACACGTCACATCGCCATGTGACCAACATCCAAAGAGTTTACTAGTGTCATTAAACTATTTCACATCATCATGTGATTAAGACTCAATGAGTTCCGGGGTTTGATCATGTTTTGCTTGTGAGAGAGGTTTTAGTCAACGGGTCTGCAACATTCAGATCCGTCTGTACTTCGCAAATCTCTAGGTCATATTGTAAATGCTGCTACCATTCTCCACTTGGAGCTATTCCAAATGGTTGCTCCACTATACGTATCCGGTTCGCTACTCAGAGTCATTCGGATAAGTGTTAAAGCTTGCATCGTCGTAACCCTTTACGCCGAACTCTTTATCACCTCCATAGTCGAGAGACAAATCCGTATTCCTCTAAGGATAATTTTGACCGTTATCTAGTGATCCACTCCTTGATCACCTCTGTACCCTCTTGCCAGACATGTGGCAAGGCACACATCATGTGCGGTAGTTAGCATAGCATACTGTAGAGCCTACGTCTAAAGCATAGGGGACGACCTTCGTCCTTTCTCTCTTTTCTGCCATGGTCGAGCTTTATGTCTTAACTTCGTACCTTACAACTCAGGCAAGAACTCCTTCTTTGACTAATCCATCTTGAACACCTTCAAGATCATGTCAAGGTATGTGCTCATTTGAAAGTACTATTGAGCGTTTTTGATCTATCCTCATAGATCTTGATGCTCAATGTTCAAGTAGCTTAATCCAGGTTTTCTATTGGAAAACACCTTTCAAATAACCCTATATGCTTTCCAGAAATTCTACATCATTTCTGATCAACAATATGTCAACAACATATACTCATCAGAAATTCTATAGTGCTCCCACTCACTTCTTTGGAAATACAAGTTTCTCATAAACTTTGTATAAACCCAAAATCTTTGATCATCTTATCAAAGTGCATATTCCAACTCCGAGATGCTTACTCCAGTCCTTAGAAGGATCGCTGGAGCTAGCATACCTATCAGCATCCTTAGGATCGACAAAACCTTTCCGATTGTATCACATACAACCTTTCCTTACGAAAACTGGTAAGGAAATTAGTTTTGATCTGCCAGATTTCATAAATGCAGCTAATACTAACATGATTCTGACGGACTTAAGCATCGCTACGGATGAGAAAATCTCATCGTAGTCAACTCCTTGAACATGTGAAAAACTCTTCTCCACAAGTCGAGCTTCATAGATGGTGACATTACCATCCACGTCCGTCTTCTTCTTAAAGATCCATTTATCTCAATGGCCTGCCGATCATCGGGCAAGTCCACCAAAGTCCATGCTTTGTTCTGATACATGGATCCTATCTCGGATTTAATGGCTTCTAACCATTTGTCGGAATTTGGGCCCACCATTGCTTCTCCATAGCTCGTAGGTTCATTGTTGTCTAGCAACATGACCTTCAAGACAAGATTACTGTACCACTCTGAAGTAGTACGTATCCTTGTCGTCCTACGAGGTACGGTAGTGACTTGATCCGAAACTTCATGATCACTATCATAAGCTTCCACTTCAATTGGTGTAGGTGCCACAGGAACAACTTCCTGTGCCCTGATACACACTGGTTGAAGTGATGGTTCAATAACCTCATCAAGTCTCCACCATCCTCCCACTCAACTTTTCAAGACAAACTTTTCTCGAGAAAGGACCCGATTCAAGAAACAATCCCTATTGCTTTCGGATCTGAATTAGGAGGTATACCCAACTGTTTTTGGGTGTCCTATGAAGATGCATTTTATCCGCTTTGGGTTCGAGCTTATCAACCTGAAACTTTTTCACATAAGCGTCGCAGCCCCAAACTTTTAAGAAATGACAACTTAGGTTTCTCCAAACGGTGTCGTCTCAACGGAATTACGTGGTACCCTATTAAAGTGAGTGCGGTTGTCTCTAATGCCTAACCCATGAATGATAGTGGTAATTCGATAAGAGACATCATGGTACGCACCATATCCAATAGGGTGCAACTATGATGTTCGGACACACCATCACACTATGGTGTTTCAGGTGGTATTAATTGTGAAACAATTTCCACAATGTCTTAATTGCGTGCCAAAGCTTGTAACTCAGATACTCATCTCTATGATCATATCATAGATATTTTATCCTCTTGTCACGATGATCTTCAACTTCACTCTAAAATTACTTGAACCATTCAATAATTCAGACTTGTGTTTCATCAAGTAAATATACTCAGTATCTACTCAAATCATCCGTGAAGTAAGAACATAACGATATTCACTGCATGCCTCAGCACTCATTGGACTGCACACATCAAAATGTGTTGCTTCCAACAAGTTGCTATCTTGTTCCATTTTACTGAAAAATGAGGCTTTTTAGTCATCTTGCCCATGTGGTATGATTTGCATATCTCAAGTGATCCAAAATCAAGTGAGTCCAAACGATCCATCTGCATGGAGTTTCTTCATGCGTATACACCAATAGACATGGTTCGCATGTCTCAAACTTTTCAAAAATGAGTGAGTCCAAAGATCCATCAACATGGAGCTTCTTCATGCGTGTTATACCAATATGACTTACATGGCAGTGCCACAAGTAAGTGGTACTATCATTACTATCTTATATGTTTTGGCATGAAAATGTGTATCACTACAATCGAGATTCAATAAACCATTCAGGTTTAATACTAATCTTGATGGTAGAGGGAGCGTGCGATGTTTGGTCACATCAAACTTGGAAACACTTCCAACATATATCGTCAGCTCACCTTTAGCTAGTCTCCGTTTATTCCGTAGCTCTTTTATTTCGAGTTACTAACACTTAGCAACTGAACCGGTATCTTAATACCCTCGTGCTACTAGGAGTACTAGTAAAGTACACATTAACATAATGTATATCCAATATACTTCTATCGACTTTGCCAGCCTTCTCATCTACCAAGTATCTAGGGTAATTCTGCTCCAGTGGTTGTTCCCCTTATTACAGAAGCACTTAGTCTCGGGTTTGGGTTCAACCTTGGGTTTCTTCACTAGAGCAGTAACTGATTTGCCGTTTCATGAAGTATCCCTTCTTGCCCTTGCCCTTCTTGAAGCTAGTGGTTTCACCAACCATCAACAATTGATGCTCCTTCTTGATTTCTACTTTCGCGATGTCAAACAACGCGAATACCTCAAGGATCATCATCTCTATCCTTGATATGTTATAGTTCATCACAAAGCTCTAGTAGCTTGGTGGCAATGACTTTGGAGAAACATCACCATCTCATCTGGAAGATCAACTCCCACTCGATTAAAGTGATTGTTGTACTCAGACCATCTGAGCACAAGCTCAACGATTGAGGTTTTCTCCCTTAGTTTGCAGGCTAAGAAAATCGTCGGAGGTCTCATACCTCTTGACGTGGGCACGAGCCTGAAATCCCAATTTCAGCCCTTGAAACATCTCATATGTTCCGCGATGTTTCGAAAACGTCTTTGGTGCCTCAACTCTAAACCGTTTAACTGAACTATCACGTAGGTATCAAAACGTGTATGTCCAATGTTTGCAACATCCACAAACGACGTTTGGGGTTCAGCACATTGAGCGGTGCATTAAGGACATAAGCTTTCTACTGTCCGCATAATTGCTACTTTCAACTTTCAACTATATTTTCTCTAGGAACATATCTAAACAGTGGAACTAAAGCGCGAGCTTACGACATAATTTGCAAAGATCTTTTGACTATGTTCAGGATAATTAAGTTCATCTTATGAACTCCCACTCAGATAGACATCCCTCTAGTCATCTAAGTGATTACATGATCCGAGTCAACTAGGCCGTGTCCGATCATCACGTGAGACGGACTAGTCATCATCGGTGAACATCTTCATGTTGATCGTATCTACTATACGACTCATGCTCGACCTTTCGGTCTCTTGTGTTCCGAGGCCATGTCTGTACATGCTAGGCTCGTCAAGTTAACCGAAGTGTTTTGCGTGTGTAAATCTGGCTTACACCCGTTGTATGTGAACGTAAGGATCCATCACACCCGATCATCACGTGGTGCTTAGAAACGACGAACTTTCGCAACGGTGCACAGTTAGGGGGAACACTTTCTTGAAATTTTAATGAGGGATCATCTTATTTACTACCGTCGTTCTAAGCAAATAAGATGCATAAACATGATAAACATCACATGCAATCAAATAGTGACATGATATGGCCAATATCATTTTGCTCCTTTTGATCTCCATCTTCGGGGCTCCATGATCATCATCGTCACCGGCATGACACCATGATCTCCATCATCGTGTCTTCATGAAGTTGTCTCGCCAACTATTACTTCTACTACTATGGCTACCTGTTAGCAATAAAGTAAAGTAATTACATGGCGTTGTTCAATGACACGCAGGTCATACAATAAATAAAGACAACTCCTATGGCTCCTGCCGGTTGTCATACTCATCGACATGCAAGTCGTGATTCCTATTACAAGAACATGATCAATCTCATACATCACATATCATTCATCACATTCTTCTTGGCCATATCACATCACATAGCATACCCTGCAAAAACAAGTTAGACGTCCTCTAATTGTTGTTTGCATGTTTTACGTGGCTGCTATGGGTTTCTAGCAAGAACGTTTCTTACCTACGCAAAACCACAACGTGATATGCCAATTGCTATTTACCCTTCATAAGGACCCTTTTCATCAAATCCGTTCCGACTAAAGTGGGAGAGACTGGCACCCGCTAGCCACCTTATGCACCAAGTGCATGTCAGTCGGTGGAACCTGTCTCACGTAAGAGTACGTGTAAGGTCGGTCCGGGCCGCTTCATCCCACAATACCGTCGAAACAAGATTGGACTAGTAACGGTAAGCATATTGAACAAAATCAACACCCACAACTACTTTGTGTTCTACTCGTGCAAAGAATCTACGCATAGACCTAGCTCATGATGCCACTGTTGGGGAACGTAGCAGAAATTCAAAATTTTCCTACGTGTCACCAAGATCTATCTATGGAGAAACCAACAATGAGGGGAAGGAGAGTGCATCTACATACCCTTGTAGATCGCTAAGCGGAAGCGTTCAAGAGAACGGGGTTGAAGGAGTCGTACTCGTCGTGATCCAAATCACCGGAGATCCTAGTGCCGAACGGACGGCACCTCCGCGTTCAACACATGTATAGCTCGGTGACGTCTCCCATGCCTTGATACAGCAAGGAGAGAGGGAGAGGTTGAAGAAGACTCCATCCAGCAACAGCACGACGGCATGGTGGTGGTGGAGGAGCGTGGCAATCCTGCAGGGCTTCGCCAAGCACCGCGGGAGAGGAGGAGGACTTGGGAGAGGGGGAGGGCTGCGCCAGAACTTCGTGTGAAGCTCCCATGCGCCTCCCCACTATATATAGGGGTGGAGGGGCTGGTTTCTTGCCCTCCAAGTCCATTGGGGCGTTGGCCAAGGTGGGAGGAAAGAAATCCCATCATTTCCTTCCCCACCGATTGTTATCCCCCCTTTTTAGGGATCTTGATCTTATCCCCTCGGGATATGATCTTATTCCTTCTAAGGGGGGATCTTGGTGCGCCTTGACCAGGGGTGTGGGGCCTTGCACTCACTACCCACGTTCATGTGGGTCCCCCCATGCAGGTGGGCCCCACTCCGGAACCTTCTAGAACCTTCCCGGTACAATACCGAAAAATCCCGAACATTTTTCGGTGGCCAAAATAGGACTTCCCATATATAAATCTTTACCTCCGGACTATTCCGGAACTCCTCGTGACGTCCGGGATCTCATCCAGGACTCCGAACAACATTCGGTAACCACATACAAACTTCCTTTATAACCCTAGCGTCATCGAACCTTAAGTGTGTAGACCCTACGGGTTCGGGAGACATGTAGACATGACCGAGAAGTTCTCCGGTCAATAACCAACAGCGGGATCTGGATACCCATGTTGGCTCCCACATGTTCCACGATGATCTCATCGGATGAACCATGATGTCAAGGACTCAATCAATCCCGTATACAATTCCCTATGTCTAGTGGTATTGTACTTGCCCGAGATTCGATCGTCGGTATACTGATACCTTGTTCAATCTCGTTACTGGCAAGTCTCTTTACTCGTTCCGTAATACATCATCCCGTGATCAACCACCTGGTCACATTGTGCACATTATGATGATGTCCTACCGAGTGGGCCCAGAGATACCTCTCCGTTTACATGGAGTGACAAATCCCAGTCTCGATTCGTGCCAACCCAACAGACACTTTCGGAGATACCTGTAGTGCACCTTTATAGCCACCCAGTTACGTTCTGACGTTTGGTACACCCAAAGCATTCCTACGGTATCCGGGAGTTGCACAATCTCATGGTCTAAGGAAAAGATACTTGACATTAGAAAAGCTTTAGCATACGAACTACACGATCTCTATGCTAGGCTTAGGATTGGGTCTTGTCCATCACATCATTCTCCTAATGATGTGATCCCGTTATCAATGACATCCAATGTCCATGGTCAGGAAATCGTAACCATCTATTGATCAACGAGCTAGTCAACTAGAGGCTTGCTAGGGACATGGTGTTGTCTATGTATCCACACATGTATCTGAGTTTCCTATCAATACAATTATAGCATGGATAATAAACGATTATCATGAACAAGGAAATATAATAATAACTAATTTATTATTGCCTCTAGGGCATATTTCCAACATTGATAGCTGAGGATCGTCGATGGTGCTCGTGTTGCAGTTGATTTTGGGCTGGCTGTCGCCGTCGCTGAAGCGGCTCTGGTGCTACGGTTGCGGCGCCTGTCGACATACAAGAAAGCTCATGTGTGGTAAGTGAACAGTTGCATGATAAAAAGAAAAATTGAAGGAGTACAAATTGAAATAACCTGATGAGGCTGCGGTGTCAGTAAAGCAGGGCCAATGGAGTTGAATATGGCGTCCGTGGAGCGGGTTCGGTGCAGTGGACGAAGGCTTCGGCGGGCGCGTTGTACAATGCTTTCGGTGAGGCGGATCTGTTGCGTCGGACGAGGGCTTGTATGAAGGGCCAGCGAAGGGGCGGATGAGGGAGCCAGTGAAGGGCCTACACTGTGGTGGACGAGGGCGCCGGTTAAGCAGATCCGGTGCGGTGGACCATGATGGCAGTCAAGGAGATCTGGAGCGGTGGACAAGCCAGTCGCTGAAGTGGCTCCGGTGAAGTGGTGAGTTGGCAGTTGGGGGTTCCAAGGTGCGGAAGGTAGATCCGGCGGGGTGTGAGGTCCACCGCTGCGGCGGAGGACTAGATTCGGCGGCTTGCCATGGTTGGGGGGGGCGGGG
>NC_041381.1:33392721-33434183 GCF_002162155.2 Triticum dicoccoides | reverse complement strand
CATGATGGCAGTCAAGGAGATCTGGAGCGGTGGACAAGCCAGTCGCTGAAGTGGCTCCGGTGAAGTGGTGAGTTGGCAGTTGGGGGTTCCAAGGTGCGGAAGGTAGATCCGGCGGGGTGTGAGGTCCACCGCTGCGGCGGAGGACTAGATTCGGCGGCTTGCCATGGTTGGGGGGGTCTGGGAGGGGAAGGGGAGGGGCTCTGGGAAGAATGTTGGGGGCAAAGAGGGGAAAACAATGGAGTTACCAAAGCAGCCCATTTATGTTCATGTGGCAGGGGTAAAATAGGAATATCGCAGGGCTAAACTTCCGGGCGCATGATATTTCGATGTGAGCGGGAAGCTTGAAAGCTTTTGGCGCCTAAAATTATAAGTATTCTGCTCTCGTACGGTCGACTATGATATCATGGCCGACAATTTGTTTGTTTTGCACGCAAAAAATGTGCAAGTTTTGAAAATCAGTGCCTCCAACTCGAAACTTAGATTGTCCATTCAATTCAAATATGGATCATTGAGCTACTACAAGCAAATACCATCATACGGTCCAATTCAAATGAAATTCCAAATGTGTTTAACCTAAATATGATGACAAAAGCAAAAATGTGTATGTGTATGAATAAAGTGGATGATTATAAAGTTTGAACATGCCCGTATGTGTATATCTCTAGGTTTGATATATGAATTTGAAATCACGAAATCCCGGCTTAAAAAATGTACCTCCATTTAAATGAATTACAAAAGCTATTGATGGAGTCGAATTCCAAAATTCCAATCTTAGGTTTGTAATTCTGGTACATCAAGGTATATCACACATGTTCAAAAGTATCGTTATCTCATAGTCCAAACTGTGAAACAAATTGATCAACCATGAGTGCACAATATCTCAATTACGCTAAATTCCCTCAAATGTAGACACCTCACTCTTTATCTGAAGCCATCCCCCCACCACACACACACACACACACACACACACACACACACATAGAGAAGTCGTTCTATCCCCCGAACACCAACACACGAGCACATTAACACCCCTTCTCTTGTAAAGTTCGGACCCCAATATAGGTCTCTATCACTTTATCTCTCGGGCATGCACACATCTCTTCCCTCACTCTCTAGGTCTCCTGCTATCTCTCTTACCCAAGCACATGCACCATGTAGAGTGTATATTTCCCATACACACAAAACGTCTATCTCCCTAGTTATGTGCTTCTCGTGCACTCAGCTCACACACCACCCCCACTGCAAACAAGCACAGTTTGTCTCCTTGTGCACCACTCTCCTCTTTCTATATCTCCCACATGCGGACCCGCCCCAGCTCCTTCCCTGTATACATATATGTCGTGACTCTTTCCATAGCTCCCTAATGTATCATCGTTCTTGATTTTGCACATTGTTCTCTACACCATCTATTCTAGATCTCTCATGAAGTCCCTATCACACACACAATGACTCGCTTCCCTTGCGTCTCCGTACATAGGCCAATTTCGGACAACATCAACATTGTCTCCCTATCTATACACCATTTATGGACACAAACGACCCTCTCCCCCCTCTCCCCCCCTCTTTCTCTCTCTCTCTCTCTATCTATCTCTCCGTCGCTAGCTCTCTCTCTCGCTCTCACACCCCTCTCCCACACACACACACTCGATGTCTCTTCCAAATAGTCTGCTCCCCCCGCACGCACCCATGCGATCCCGCTACTACACATGTCACACCATTCCCCCTTCCCTTATACTAGGTTTACATCATCAGTGGTCTCTCTACTCCACATACACACACTCGCTCTCACACACAAACGCGTGCACAAACACACCCAAACATGCACAGACACCCATTTATCTGGATCCTCATCTCTCCCCATGTCCGCATGTGTATCTCACACGCTCAATCTCTAATTATGTATATGTGTCTCCATGTTACACAACACAAAGCCCCATGTACATGTCTCTCTCTATCCTCCACACACATAGACACAAAGAATCTGTTATCATTGCCTCAGTCTCTAACATATCACACACGCACACTGTCTCTCTCTCTCTCTCGCAAACACGCTCAACAAGGGTTTCCCCTTGAATAACTAACCGTCTATTCATCAACAGTCATGGCAGTACGGCGAACATGAGACGTGAAAAAGAATAAATCTACACGTGCTTAGACCACCTAGTATGACTACTAGGACTAGAGCAAGCCAAAAAGCGCGCCACCGTCACCCCCTCCTTATCGGCGACGGGAAAATCTTTGTTTTACACAGTCGAGAAGTCATTATGCTAAGGCCCCACATGCCGAGGCATTGAATAGAATGTAGATGATAGTTTACGGAAGCAAGTATCGATAATACATTTGTATCTCCATACTTATATTTCTTCTCTTATAAAAAACCGAGTTGGTGATGATGGTACGTGTGCCATCTTGCAATATAGACCGTCCGATCTATATCTGATGGATGGAAATTAAACTAAAAGATACCCGCACCCCTCTCCACATTTGCAGACAAGGCCTTCCCTCGTTCAGCCTTATCTCCAACAAACCTCATTGTTGAGAAATTAAGAAAGGAAGCCTCTAGAACAAACTGGCCTGGTGGCCGCTACCGGCGTCGTCAATCCCCATGGCTCCGCTCAGTCCGACCACCAATCACCACCACACCCCACCCCTCTTCACCTTATCTCATATTTCTTGAGATATCATTAGTTTTTACACATGGGATTACTCCCACAAGGGTCAATCACAACAAGTGTTTTATAAAAAAATGCATCTTGATGTTCCATGCAATGCACGAATCTTGCTAGTACTCCTACACAAGACTAAGTTGGTGATGATGGTGTGTCTACCATTCGTCTTTTTTAACCATTAGATCTACATCCAACGACTGTGAGGTCAGTTGTTGCCTTTTCTCACCAACATCCCACTTGTCTACCAATTTGCAGAAAAACCCATAATTAGTATCTTAAAACCAACACATCCCTCCCTGACCTCACCAAAACAGCCCAAGGAATATATTGTAATTGAAACATAATATATCTCTAGTGACATATGTATATCAAAATTAGAGTGTTTTGTATCAAGTTTGTGAATAAGTATTATTCTAATTATGATTCGTTGCAACACACATGAACATTGCTAGTATTTCTAACCATGCATTTTTCCTAGTATTCCATAGTTTTGAGTTTTCCATCAAGATATTAGTCACTCATGGTTGATATTTACTTTCAATCATGTACACATATGCACTATGTAACTAGCCTTGCTAATTGGCTTCCAAAGCTTAACTTTCACTCCTACTTACAATATGTAGAGTATTTAACAAAAAACTACCACTTTCAACCAGCCCTAGGAAGAATCTATTGTACAAAAAATAGCAAAAACATACCCAAAATTTCATAATCCACGCCAAAAACTACTACCTAGTACTCCTACCGATTAGGTTTGTTTAAACCCATTTATGACAGGGTTGGCCCACACATTCATGCCGACGAGGCAGCTTAAACCAACACATTTTGTTTGAGCGTTGACACGAGGGACCCACATCTGACCTTCTATCCTATTATTCCCCCTAAATCATTATTTTTCCTGAACATTACTTCAAAAAGTACTGATGCGTGTTCGTCGGTGGCACCGGTGATGAGCGAGTTGGCCGCCGCTCCGCCGGACAGGCCGGACGCCGCGCCTGCCTCCGCACGGGTTGGCAGGATGGCCCGAGCGTGACTCACGAGCGAGCAAGCCGTCGCGCTGGCCTTCGCTCGAGCCAGATGGCTGGCCTTAGCACGGCCTGCGTGAGCAAGCCGCCGCGCTGCCGTGCCAATCTAGCTAGCAAACCTTGCAGAAAAGCAGCTGGACATAGCTATCTTGGCTAGCTAGCGGCCGTGAGCGCCGGACAGAGCAGGCATCCGGGCTGCCGCAATGTGGGCTCCGCACCACCGGTGGTTTTGACCTTGCCTTCTGCCGGCGGCGGTAGCTGCGTCCCATGGCCGAGGATGACTAGGTGGACGGGCCGGATGTAGGAGGTCACTCTGGGATTTTTGTGCAGACTGACATGTAGGTCCCACAAGTCATAACGCCCGGTCAAATAGAAGGCGTTGACTTAATGGGAGACATGGGCCCTGTCAGAGGTTCGAGTTAGATTCTAACCCTGAACTAACTCTAACCAAAGTGGTGTTTGGATGGCAGGGTTAGATTGACAACAAATGTATCCAAACAGGGCCATGGGTTGAAAAGTGCCTATAACGACACTTTGTAGAGTAGTCGTTTCTTGGCAGGGCTGGTTGGTAAGAGCATGTACAATGGTTGATAAGGTAGTCTTATCTTAAGTCTGCCATGTATGCAAGTGGTAGTAGTTTCTAGGCATTTTAGTGGTTTCTTGCATTATTAGGGGTTTCTTATAAGGAACAATGCACGTACTACTAGCGACAAAAGGTGATTCTAAGTTGCGTTGTACTCCAACGAGTACTACTAGTGGTCGCGGGAGTGTATACCTCGTTTTGTGGGTTCGATCCTGGTCGAACGCACGGCGGCCTTTTAAAAAAATAGTACAACTACTCTTTGCTGCGAGCCAATATTTTACACGGGTAGTTTGAGTTTTGAAGTCAAACGGACATGCGGCCCCACAATCTGGGTGCACTGGATAGCCTAGCCACGTGAACGGGTTTTCCTTCCTAGCATCCCGTGGCTCGCGTGCTCGCCATAGCCGTACCTCGCTTGCAGCTTCCTCATCATTCATCAGCTAGTAGCATATTTAAACTAGTGCCTCCCAATTAAGCCCGAGGAGCCGGAAAACCCTGGCAGGGCATTGGGAACTATGCAATATGGCTCTATACGTAAAGTTCTCTACTACTACAGTACTCTCTAGCTTGTGGCGTTGCACGCATGGACTTCACTCCATTATCGGCTCTACTATAAAAGAAATTCCTCTTGACGTGTTTTTTTTGAAATGAAGGCAAAAGCTTTGCTTCATCTCATTCATAAAGAAGGAACTACTAACAAAGTTCGACGAGATCCATTACACCTCCACAAATGGAAGCGAAAAGCCTAGTCTCGCTGTATCAAATAACTCAAATGTTCTGCCCCCGCAGTAACCATCGCTGATAAACAGGCTGCTAGTGTGTGCGTGAGAGGAGCGGCTGAGTAGGCCAGCTACGTGAGAGGAGCGGCTGAATAGAGCACCGAGAGTATCCACTAGGCCACTACGCAGGTGTACTTTCCCTGCATTGATAGTAAAGTGATGGTTCTAGAGAACAGTAGTACCCTCCACTTCCAACTGTAGCTCCTTGGCCCTGAGATTCAAGAGTTCAAAACTGGTGCACTATACTAGACTAGACTAGAAGTACAGTACATCGCACTACTAGTTGAGAAAAAGTAGTACTAGTACTGCTACAGTACGAGTACGTACTCCTCCTTCACGTAATGTAAGACATTTTTTGACACTAGTTGGCGTGTACAAAAATGGCAAAAACATACCCAAAATTTCTTAATCCACGCCAAAAACTACTACCTAGTGCCAAAAATTTCTTACTAGTGCTATTATTTACAGTATAATGCAATCCCATAATGTTCCATAATGCCAGTACTAGTAGTAAATGATAGCCTCACCCCTTCGCCGAGGAACGATCTACAGTTGGAAAGGACGAGGCCCTGCGGTCACTACGCTCTTATCTCCTCCTCGCTAGTTCCCCTTCCCCCGAAGAGAAGGAAGTTCATCGCTGCTCCCCTGGATTCGCCAGGTGGTTCTCCTCCTCGTCGGGGCTGGGAGACCTTTGATGACGATCCTCTGGGAGAAATCGCACGCCGCTCCGACGTCCTAACTGCCGCAAGACTCGGTGCTTCCTGCACCAACTTTTTCAAGATGCTGCTTAAACAGGCTTGGGAAAAGGCCATTCTTGTTGGTCTTCCATGCATCCTCGAGGAGAAGGTTCTTCTATGGGACAATCCTTCGAACAGTCCACCGCTCCCTGGCCATGGTTGCACGTTGACTCCGCTAGAGTTGCCTGTTGGGGAACGTAGTAATTTCAAAAATTTTCCTACGCGCACACAGGATCATGTGATGCATAGCAACGAGAGGAGAGTGTTGTCTACGTACCCAACGCAGACCGACTGCGGAAGCAATGACACGACGTAGAGGAAGTAGTCGTACGTCTTCACGATCCAACCGATCAAGCACCGAAACTACGGCACCTCCGAGTTCGAGCACACGTTCAGCTCGATGACGATCCCCGGACTCCGATCCAGCAAAGTGTCGGGGAAGAGTTTCGTCAGCACGACGGCGTGGTGACGATCTTGATGAACTACAGCAGCAGGGCTTCGCCTAAACTCCGCTACAGTATTATCGAGGAATATGGTGGCAGGGGGCATCGCACACGGCTAAGGAATCGATCACGTGGATCAACTTGTGTCAACTTGTGTGTTTAGAGGTGCCCCTGCCTCCGTATATAAAGGATGGAGGAGGAGGAGGCCGGCCAAGGCAAAGGTGCGGCCAGGATAGGGAGTCCTACTAGGACTCCAAGTCCTAGTAGGAGTCCACCAAGAGGGGAGGAAGGGAAAAGGAATAGGAGGAGAAGGAGAGGTGGCCGGCCCCCTTTTCCCTAGTCCAATTCGGACTAGAGGGGAGGGGGGGCGCAGCCTTTTTCTCCTCTTCCCACTAAAGCCCATCAAGGCCCAATACTCTTCCCCGTATTCCCGTAACTCCCCGGTACTTCCGAAAATACCCGAATCACTCGAAACCTTTCCGAACTCCGAATATAGTCGTCCAATATATCGATCTTTACGTCTCGACCATTTCGAGACTCCTCGTCATGTCCCCGATCTCATCCGGGACTCCGAACTCCTTCGGTACATCAAAACTCATAAACTCATAATATAACTGTCATCGAAACCTTAAGCGTGCGGACCCTACGGGTTCGAGAACAATGTAGACATGACCAAGACACGTTTCCGGTCAATAACCAATAGCGGGACCTGGATGCCCATATTGGCTCCTACATATTCTACGAAGATCTTTATCGGTCAGACCGCATAACGACATACGTTGTTCCCTTTGTCATCGGTATGTTACTTGCCCGAGATTTGATCGTCGGTATCCAATACCTAGTTCAATCTCGTTACCGGCAAGTCTCTTTACTCGTTCCGTAATACATCATCTCACAACTAACATATTAGTTGTAATGCTTGCAAGGCTTATGTGATGTGTATTACCGAGAGGGCCCAGAGATACCTCTCCAACAATCGGAGTGACAAATCCTAATCTCGAAATACGCCAACCCAACATCGACCATTGGAGACACCTGTAGTACTCCTTTATAATCACCCATTTACGTTGTGACGTTTGGTAGTACCCAAAGTGTTCCTCCGGTAAACGGGAGTTGCATAATCTCATAGTCGTAGGAACATGTATAAGTCATGAAGAAAGCAATAGCAACATACTAAACGATCAGGTGCTAAGCTAATGGAATGGGTCATGTCAATCAGATCATTCTACTAATGATGTGACCTCGTTAATCAAATAACAACTCATTGTTCATGGTTAGGAAACATAACCATCTTTGATTAACGAGCTAGTCAAGTAGAGGCATACTAGTGACACTCTGTTTGTCTATGTATTCACACATGTATTATGTTTCCGGAAAATACAATTCTAGCATGAATAATAAACATTTATCATGATTATAAGGAAATAAATAATAACTTTATTATTGCCTCTAGGGCATATTTCCTTCATATCATCCATATAAGCTTCCACATTCCGACTGATTTGGGTGAGTAGACACTTCTGAATCATTCGCATAAAAGTGGCTCCGGCATTCTTGAGGCCGAATGGCATGGTGATATAGCAGAAGCACCCGAATGGAGTGATGAAAGCTGTTTTTACCTCATCGGGCCCGTACAGACGGATCTGGTGGTACCCGGAGTAAGCATCTAAAAAAGACAACCTCTCGCATCCCGCGGTCGAGTCAACAATTTGATCTATGCGAGGGAGAGGAAAGTGATCTTTCGGGCAGGCCCGGTTGATGTGCTTGAAATCAATGCACATTCGGAGCGACTTGTCCTTCTTAGGAACCATGACGACATTAGCGAGCCACTCGGAGTGGTATATCTCTCGGATAAATCCTGCCGCCAACAGTCGAGCCACTTCTTCACCGATGGCCTTTCTCTTCTGGACGGCGGACCGCCGAAGATGCTCTTTGACTGGTTTTGCAGACGAGTCGACTCTTAGGCGATGCTCAGCCAGTCCCCTGGGAACACCTGGCATGTCAGCGGGCTTCCATGCAAAAATGTCCCAGTTCTCACGGAGGAACTGGATGAGCGCTTCTTCCTATTTTGGGTCGAGTGTTATGGAGATGCGGGTCGTGTTGGGTTTCGTAGTAATTTCAAAAATTTTCCTACGCGCACACAGGATCATGTGATGCATAGCAACGAGAGGAGAGTGTTGTCTACGTACCCAGCGCAGACCGACTGCGGAAGCAATGACACGACGTAGAGGAAGTAGTCGTACGTCTTCACGATCCAACCGATCAAGCACCGAAACTACGGCACCTCCGAGTTCGAGCACACGTTCAGCTCGATGACGATCCCCGGACTCCGATCCAGCAAAGTGTCGGGGAAGAGTTTCGTCAGCACGACGGCGTGGTGACGATCTTGATGAACTACAGCAGCAGGGCTTCGCCTAAACTCCGCTACAGTATTATCGAGGAATATGGTGGCAGGGGGCACCGCACACGGCTAAGGAATCGATCACGTGGATCAACTTGTGTCAACTTGTGTGTTTAGAGGTGCCCCTGCCTCCGTATATAAAGGAGGAGAGGAGGGGAGGCTGGCCGGCCAAGGGGAGGTGGCGCAGGAGGAGTCCTACTCCTACCGGGAGTAGGACTCCCCTCCAATCCTATTCCAACTAG
This sequence comes from Triticum dicoccoides, assembly GCF_002162155.2. NCBI lineage: Eukaryota > Viridiplantae > Streptophyta > Magnoliopsida > Poales > Poaceae > Triticum > Triticum dicoccoides. The sequence continues at coordinate 33,425,304 of NC_041381.1, read as the reverse complement.
GAATCCCCAAAGGGGAAAGAGGGAGAGGGGTGGCCGGCCACCTCTCCTAGTCCTAATAGGACTAGGGGAAGGGGGGAGGCGTGCAGCCCCCTTGGGCTGCCCCTTTCTCCTTTCCACTAAGGCCCATGATGGCCCATATGGCTCCCGGGGGGTTCCGGTAACCTCCCGGTAACCCGGTAAAATCCCGATTTCACCCGGAACACTTCCGATGTCCAAACATAGACTTCCAATATATCAATCTTTATGTCTCGACCATTTCGAGACTCCTCGTCATGTCCGTGATCACATCCGGGACTCCGAACAACCTTCGGTACATCAAAATGCATAAACTCATAATATAACTGTCATCGTAACCTTAAGCGTGCGGACCCTACGGGTTCGAGAACAATGTAGACATGACCGAGACACGTCTCCGGTCAATAACCAATAGCGGGACCTGGATGCCCATACTGGCTCCTACATATTCTACGAAGATCTTTATCGGTCAGACCGCATAACAACATACGTTGTTCCCTTTGTCATCGGTATGTTACTTGCCCGAGATTTGATCGTCGGTATCCAATACCTAGTTCAATCTCGTTACCGGCAAGTCTCTTTACTCGTTCCGTAATACATCATCTCACAACTAACATATTAGTTGCAGTGCTTGCAAGGCTTATGTGATGTGCATTACCGAGAGGGCCCAGAGATACCTCTCCGACAATCGGAGTGACAAATCCTAATCTCGAAATACGCCAACCCAACATCTACCTTTGGAGACACCTGTAATGCTCCTTTATAATCACCCATTTACGTTGTGACGTTTGGTAGCACCCAAAGTGTTCCTCCGGCAAACGGGAGTTGCATAATCTCATAGTCATAGGAACATGTATAAGTCATGAAGAAAGCAATAGCAACATACTAAACGATCAGGTGCTAAGCTAATGGAATGGGTCATGTCAATCAGATCATTCAACTAATGATGTGACCTCGTTAATCAAATAACAACTCATTGTTCATGGTCAGGAAACGTAACCATCTTTGATTAACGAGTTAGTCAAGTAGAGGCATACTAGTGACACTCTGTTTGTCTATGTATTCACACATGTATTATGTTTCCGGTTAATACAATTCTAGCATGAATAATAAACATTTATCATGATATAAGGAAATAAATAATAACTTTATTATTGCCTCTAGGGCATATTTCCTTCAGTCTCCCACTTGCACTAGAGTCAATAATCTAGTTCACATCGCCATGTGATTTAACAGCAATAGTTCACATCACCATGTGATTAACACCCAAAGGGTTTACTAGATTCAGTAATCTAGTTCACATCGCTATGTGATTAACACCCAAGAAGTACTAAGGTGTGATCATGTTTTGCTTGTGAGAGAATCTTAGTCAACGGGTATGTCATATACAGATCCGTAAGTATTTTGCGAATTCTATGTCTACAATGCTCTGCACGGAGCTACTCTAGCTAATTGCTCCCACTTTCAATATGTATCTAGATCAAGACTTAGAGTCATCTAGATTAGTGTCAAACTTGCATCGGCGTAACCTTTTTACGACGAACCTTTTTCCATAATTGAGAAACATATCCTTATTCCACTAAGGACAATTTTGACCGCTCTCCAGTGATCTACTCCTAGATCACTATTGTACTCCCTTGCCAAACTCAGTGGTATGGCATACAATAGATCTGGTATACAGCATGGCATACTTTATAGAACCTATGACTGAGGCATAGGGAATGACTTTCATTCTCTTTCTATTTTCTGCCGTGGTCGGGCTTTGAGTCTTACTCAACTTAACACCTTGCAACACAGGCAAGAACTCCTTCTTTGACTGTTCCATTTTGAACTATTTCAAAAAATTTATCAAGGTATGTATTCATTGAAAAAATCTTATCAAGCGTCTTCATCTATCTATATAGATCTTGATGCTCAATGTGTAAGCAACTTCACCAAGGTCTTTCTTTGAAAAACTTTTATTCAAGTATCCTTTCATGCTTTGCAGAATAATTCTACATTATTTCCGATCAACAATATGTCATTCACATATACTTATCAGAAATGTTGTAGTGCTCCCACTCACTTTCTTGTAAATACAGGCTTCACTGTAAGTCTGTACAATAACTATATGCTTTGATCAACTTATCAAAGCGTATATTCCAACTCTGAGAGGCTTACACCAGTCCATAAATGGATCGCTGGAGTTTGCACACTTTGTTAGCTCCCTTTGGATTGACAAAACCTTCTGGTTGCATCATATACAACTCTTCTTTAATAAATCCATTAAGGAATGCAGTTTTGTTTATCCATTTGCCAGATTTCATAAAATGCGGCAATTGCTAACATGATTCGGACAGACTTTTAAGCATCGATACGAGCAAGAAAATCTCATCGTATTCAACACCTTGAACTTTGTCAAAAACCTTTTTCAACAAGTCTAGCTTTGTAGATAGTAACACTTCTATCAACGTCTGTCTTCCTCTTGAAGATCCATTTATTCTTAATGACTCACCGATCATCGGGCAAGTCAATCAAAGTCTACACTTTGTTCTCATACATGGATCATATCTCAGATTTCATGGCTTCTAGCCACTTTGCGGAATCTGGGCTCACCATCGCTTCTTCATAGTTCATAGGTTCATCATGATCTAGTAGCATGACCTCCAGAACAGGATTACCGTACCACTCTGGTGCGGATCTTACTCTGGTTGATCTACGAAGTTCAGTAGTATCTTGATCTGAAGTTTCATGATCATTATCATTGGCTTCCTCACTGACTGGTGTAGATGTCACTGAAACAGTTTTCTGTGATGAACTACTTTCCAGTAAGGGAGCAGGTACAGTTACCTCGTCAAGTTCTACTTTCCTCCCACTCACTTCTTTCGAGAGAAACTCCTTCTCCAGAAAGTTTCCGAATTTAGCAACAAAAGTCTTGCCTTTCGGATCTGTGATAGAAGGTGTATCCAATAGTTTCCTTTGGATATCCTATGAAGACGCACTTCTCCGATTTGAGTTTGAGCTTATCAGGATGAAACTTTTTCATATAAGCATCGCAACCCCAAATTTAAGAAACGACAACTTTGGTTTCTTGCTAAACCACAGTTCATAAGGCGTCGTCTCAACGGATTTTGATGGTGCCCTATTTGACGTGAATGCAGCTGTCTCTAATGCATAACCCCAAAACGATAGTGGTAGATCGGTAAGACACATCATAGATCGCACCATATCTAATAAAGTACGGTTATGACGTTCGGACACACCATTATATTGTGGTGTTCTAGGTGGCATAAGTAGTGAAACTATTTCACATTGTTTTTAACTGAAGGCCAAACTCGTAACTCAAATACTCTTCTCTACGATCAGATCGTAGAAACTTTATTTTCTTGTTACGATGATTTTTCACTTCACTCTGAAATTCTTTGAACTTTTCAAATGTTTCAGACTTATGTTTCATCAAGTAGATATACTCATATCTGCTCAAATCATCTGTGAAGATCAGAAAATAATGATACCTGTCGAGAGCCTCAATATTCATCGGACTACATACATCAGTATGTATGATTTTCAGCAAATCTATTGCTCGCTCCATTGTTCCGAAGAACAGAGTCTTAGTCATCTTGCCTAAGAGGCATGGTTCGCAAGCATCAACTGATTCATAATCAAGTGATTCAAAAAGCCCATCAGTATGGAGTTTCTTCATGCGCTTTACACCAATATGACCTAAACGGCAGTGCTACAAACAAGTTGCACTTATCATTATTAACTTTGCATCTTTTGGTTTCAATATTATGATTATGTGTATCACTATGATCGAGATCCAACGAACTATTTTCATTGGGTGTGTAACCATATAAGGTTTCATTCATGTAAACAGAACAACAATTTATTCTCTTACTTAAATGAATAACCGTATTACAATGAACATGATCAAATCATATTCATGCTCAACGCAAACACCAAATAACACTTATTCAGGTTCAACACTAATCCCGAAAGTATAGGGAGTGTGCGACGATGATCATATCAATCTTGGAACCACTTCCAACATACATCGTCACTTCACCCTTAACTAGTTTCTGTTTATTCTGCAACTCCCGTTTTGAGTAACTGAACAAGTATCAAATACTGAGGGGTTGCTATAAACACTAGTAAAGCACACATCAAACACCTGTATATCAAATATACCCTCTTTTTTTTTTACTTTGCCATCCTTCTTATCCACCAAATATTTAGGGTAGTTCCGCTTCCAGTGACCATTTCCTTTGCAGTGTAAGCACTCAGTTTCAGGCTTTGGTTCAGCTTTGGGCTTCTTCGTGGGAGTGACAACTTGCTTGTCAATCTACTTGAAGTTCCCTTTCTTTCCCTTTGCCCTTTTCTTGAAAATAGTGATCTTGTCAACCATCAACACTTGATGCTCTTTCTTGATTTCTACCTTCGTTGATTTCAACATCACGAAGAGCTCGGGAATCATTTTCATCATCCTTTGCATACTATAGTTCATCACGAAGTTCTACTAACTTGGTGATGGTGACTAGAGAATTCTGTCAATCACTATTTTATCTGGAAGATTAACTCCCACTTGATTCAAGCGATTGAAGTACCCAGACAATCTGAGCACATGCTCACTAGTTGAGCGATTCTCCTCCATCTTTTAGCTATAGAACTTGTTGGAGACTTCATATCTCTTCAACTCGGGTATTTCCTTGAAATATTAACTTCAATTACTGGAACATCTCATATGGTCCATGATGTTCAAAACATTTTTGAATTCCCGATTCTAAGCCGTTAAGCATGGTGCACTTAAACTATCAAGTAGTCATCATATTGAGCTAGCCAAACGTTCATAACGTCTGCATTTGCTCCTGCAATAGGTCTGTCACCTAGCGGTGCATTAAGGACATAATTCTTCTGTGCAGCAATGAGGATTTAACCTCAGATCACGGATCAAATCCGCAACATTGCTACTAACATTTTTTTCAACACAATTTTCTCTAGGAACATATCAAAATAAACACAGGGAAGCAACAACGCGAGCTATTGATCTACAACATGATTTGCAAAATACTACCAGGACTAAGTTCATGATAAATTTAAGTTCAATTTTAATCATATTACTTAAGAACTCCCACTTAGATAGACATCTCTCTAATCCTCTAAGTGATCACGTGATCCAAATCAACTAAACCATATCCGATCATCACGTGAGATGGAGTAGTTTCATCGGTGAACATCATTATGTTGATCATATCTACTATACGATTCACGCTCGACCTTTCGGTCTCCGTGTTCCGAGGCCATATCTGCATATGCTAGGCTCGTCAAGTTTAACCTGAGTATTCTGCGTGCGCAACTGTTTTGCACCCGTTGTATTTGAACGTAGAGCCTATCACACCCGATCATCACGTGGTGTCTCAGCACGAAGAACTTTTGCAACGGTGCATACTCAGGGAGAACACTTCTTGATAATTTAATGAGAGATCATCTTATAATGCTACCGTCAATCAAAGCAAGATAAGATGCATAAAAAGATAAACATCACATGCAATCAATATAAGTGATATGATATGGCCATCATCATCTTGTGCTTGTGATCTCCATCTCCGAAGCACCGTCATGATCACCATCGTCACCGGCGCGACACCTTGATCTCCATCGTAGCATCGTTGTCGTCTCGCCAATCTTATGCTTCCACGACTATCACTACCGTTTAGTAATAAAGTAAAGCATTACATCGCGATTGCATTGCATACAATAAAGCGACAACATATGGCTCCTGCCAGTTGCCGATAACTTGGTTACAAAACATGATCATCTCATACAATAAAATTCAGCATCATGCCTTGACCATATCACATCACAACATGCCCTGCAAAAACAAGTTAGACGTCCTCTACTTTGTTGTTGCATGTTTTACGTGGCTGCTACGGGCTTAAGTAAGAACCAATCTCACCTACGCATCAAAACCACAACGATAGTTTGTCAAATAGACTCCGTTTTAACCTTCGCAAGGACCGGGCGTAGCCATACTTGGTTCAACTAAAGTTGGAGAGGCAGTCGCCCGCAAGCCATCTCTGTGCAAAGCACGTCGAGGGAACCGGTCTCGCGTAAGCGTACGCGTAAGGTTGGTCCGGGTCGTCTCGTCCAACAATACCGCTGAACCAAAATATGACATGCTGGTAGGCAGTATGACTTGTATCGTCCACAACTCACTTGTGTTCTACTCGTGCATATAACATCAACATCATTAACCTAGGCTCGGATGCCACTGTTGGGGAACGTAGTAATTTCAAAAATTTTCCTACGCGCACACAGGATCATGTGATGCATAGCAACGAGAGGAGAGTGTTGTCTACGTACCCAACGCAGACCGACTGCGGAAGCAATGACACGACGTAGAGGAAGTAGTCGTACGTCTTCACGATCCAACCGATCAAGCACCGAAACTACGGCACCTCCGAGTTCGAGCACACGTTCAGCTCGATGACGATCCCCGGACTCCGATCCAGCAAAGTGTCGGGGAAGAGTTTCGTCAGCACGACGGCGTGGTGACGATCTTGATGAACTACAGCAGCAGGGCTTCGCCTAAACTCCGCTACAGTATTATCGAGGAATATGGTGGCAGGGGGCATCGCACACGGCTAAGGAATCGATCACGTGGATCAACTTGTGTCAACTTGTGTGTTTAGAGGTGCCCCTGCCTCCGTATATAAAGGATGGAGGAGGAGGAGGCCGGCCAAGGCAAAGGTGCGGCCAGGATAGGGAGTCCTACTAGGACTCCAAGTCCTAGTAGGAGTCCACCAAGAGGGGAGGAAGGGAGAAGGAATAGGAGGAGAAGGAGAGGTGGCCGGCCCCCTTTTCCCTAGTCCAATTCGGACTAGAGGGGAGGGGGGGCGCAGCCTTTTTCTCCTCTTCCCACTAAAGCCCATCAAGGCCCAATACTCTTCCCCGTATTCCCGTAACTCCCCGGTACTTCCGAAAATACCCGAATCACTCGGAACCTTTCCGAACTCCGAATATAGTCGTCCAATATATAGATCTTTACGTCTCGACCATTTCGAGACTCCTCGTCATGTCCCCGATCTCATCCGGGACTCCGAACACCTTCGGTACATCAAAACTCATAAACTCATAATATAACTGTCATCGAAACCTTAAGCGTGCGGACCCTACGGGTTCGAGAACAATGTAGACATGACCAAGACACGTTTCCGGTCAATAACCAATAGCGGGACCTGGATGCCCATATTGGCTCCTACATATTCTACGAAGATCTTTATCGGTCAGACCGCATAACGACATACGTTGTTCCCTTTGTCATCGGTATGTTACTTGCCCGAGATTTGATCGTCGGTATCCAATACCTAGTTCAATCTCGTTACCGGCAAGTCTCTTTACTCGTTCCGTAATACATCATCTCACAACTAACATATTAGTTGCAGTGCTTGCAAGGCTTATGTGATGTGCATTACCGAGAGGGCCCAGAGATACCTCTCCGACAATCGGAGTGACAAATCCTAATCTCGAAATACGCCAACCCAACATCTACCTTTGGAGACACCTGTAATGCTCCTTTATAATCACCCATTTACGTTCTGACGTTTGGTAGCACCCAAAGTGTTCCTCCGGCAAACGGGAGTTGCATAATCTCATAGTCATAGGAACATGTATAAGTCATGAAGAAAGCAATAGCAACATACTAAACGATCAGGTGCTAAGCTAATGGAATGGGTCATGTCAATCAGATCATTCAACTAATGATGTGACCTCGTTAATCAAATAACAACTCATTGTTCATGGTCAGGAAACATAACATTAACGAGCTAGTCAAGTAGAGGCATACTAGTGACACTCTGTTTGTCTATGTATTCACACATGTATTATGTTTCCGGTTAATACAATTCTAGCATGAATAATAAACATTTATCATGATATAAGGAAATAAATAATAACTTTATTATTGCCTCTAGGGCATATTTCCTTCATTGCCAATGTTGAGAGGTAATCGGATTTTGTCCGATGAGTAGGTCAGTAATGGAGTTTGATCATGTAGTACTTTGTCGGGGGTTGGGTACGACATATGCCAAAGGATGGCTTATCATGGTGGGAGCGAGTAGAACGTCGCAGGTGCCCGGAAGCGGGATGAGGCGAAGACATGCACACCGGCGGAACTTACCCAGCTTCAGGGCTCTCCGAGGAGATAACACCCTACTGCTGCTCTGCGGGGTCTCCGCATGGTCACTATGGCAAAGTGGGTACAATGGTGCTCCTGGAGCTATTTCTGGAGGTAGGAGAGGGCAAGGCTAGCTCTCTCTTCCTATGTTCTAAGGTCTAATGCTATCTGGGTCTGAACCTTTTGCATGGGCTTCCTGGGGGGTTTATATAGGCCTACCCCCCAGGGTACAACGGTAATCTGGCTGGGCGCGGGTCCCAACCGTCTGTCTCTCAGGCCGTCGTCCTCTCCGCCGACTACTGGGGCCCGGCGGCGGGCCCCGCGGATAGGCCTGATACTGTAGCGGTACTCCTGATGACGCTGGCTTGGTCATGTGGTCATGGCAACAGCGCCGCCGTCTGGCGTGTGTTCACTGTCGCCATTCCCCATCTTGTCTGGTTAATGGCACGCGGGGCCCATGGGAGGGGTCGGCCGACTCCAGGGGGCCGACTCCCACGGGTCCGTCTCCAGGGCGCTCGTGCCGTCTTCTTTCTACCCACTGACAGGCGGCCCCGCCGTCCTTGCGTCGTACATGCAGGCGTCGTGGGCACAGTGCGCCGCCCGATGTGGCTGAGGTCAGGGCAGGCATGGCAACAGTGCCGCGCCACGCCAGAGATCTTCAGCGATACGGCTTACTGTAGCCATGCCGGCCCCTTGTAAGCAGGGGGGCGGACGGCCACGCCGTGGCCGTACCCCGCCTCGCCCTTCGAGACGAGGGTGGAGTCGCAGCCGACTCTCTATAGCCGACCTCTCTAGAAGTCGCCGGCGATGAGTTGGCTTATCTTGGAGTCGCATCTGGGACTCGGCTTATCTTGGAGTCGCCGTCTGGGACTCGGCTTATCTTGGAGTCGCTGTCTGGGACTCGGCTTATCTGGGAGTCGTCCCGGGGACTCTTCATGAGCGGTGCTACTTATCCCAATGTCTTGAAAGGTTCTGGGGCTCGGGTTAGCCTACCCGTGGCCCATTACTCCGACAGTAGTCCCCGAAGCTGGTGAGGCTCCGAGAGTGATACGTTGTGGGGCCTCAACAGTTTCATTCTTCTGGTGGTGGAATCTGGGCTTCGCTTGCCGCCTTCCTTCGGGCCGACTATCCGGAGTCGGATTCGCCGAGGGTCGTCTTGCTCCGTAGAGAGCTCGAAAGCCGTGACGGGAGATCAAGCGGCGTGCCTGATACGCTTCCCCGCGGCCGCCCGCCACGGTCCTATAGCGCGGCGCCACGCGGCGTGGATAGTCTGCCTACCCACGCGCGCGACGGGACGGGCCTTCAGGCGGGGCCCACCACTACCGCGCCTCGGCATGCGAATGGATCCGTTGTGGCCGTGCGGACGGTTGGGTTTCCCACATTGTTACTGCGCATAGTAACTTCGTGGGGTAAATCGTGGGGGGGCGTGGGGTCCTGCGTGCAGTTAATCCCACACCCGCCCCATCGGCTTCTCAGCCTTTAAGGCTATAAATAGGCGGGGGCGGGGGGGAGTGGAGCGGGAAAGCACGCGCGCCCATCTTCCCTGCTCCCCCGCCTCCTCTTGCCTCCTTTCCTTCTTCTTGCCGCCGTCGAGCAGAAACACACCGCACCAATAGCGATGAGCTCTTCCTCCGCCGCCGCGGCTTCGGCTGTGCGCTCCGGCGTGTGGGACGGCTCAGAGGTGGATGACGACCTCATCGAGTTCCTCCGCAAGACGCGCCGCCTCCCCGGTGCAGACCTCGTGCGTGCCCGCGCCGCGCCGGAGAGGGAGATATCACCGGCGCCGGAGGAGGGCGAGCGGGTCATCTTCCGCTCGCACCTCATGCGCGGCCTGGGGCTGCCGGCGAGCGGCTTCTTCCACTCCTTCTTGGAGTTCCACGGGCTCCAGCTGCACCACCTCACCCCAAACACGGTGGTGTTGCTGGCTGCCTTCGCCACTCTGTGCGAAGGCTTTCTCGGCGTCCTCCCCACCATCGAGCTGTGGGGAGAATTCTTCTCATCCAAGCTCGGTATGCACGTCGCCGGTGTGCCGGCTCAATGCGGCGCCTTCATCGCGATGCGGCGGTCGACGGCCGACAATCCGTTTCCCTCTATCGCGTTAATCAAGTCGGTGAAGATGTGGCAGCGGTCGTACTTCTACATGAAGAGCATTGCCCCCGACGGGGCTGGGTCAATCTGCTGCCTTATGAAGCCGGCGCACCGGCTGGGAGGCTCCCCAGCTGGTCTCATCGAGCCAAGACGCTAACTCCCGCTGGGGCCGCCGCCGTGGCGCGGCTCCGAGTCCTGACGCAGTCGGAGGGCCTCGTTGGGGCCGACTTGCTGGCCGCCTTTGTGGCGCGCCGAGTCCTCCCTCTTCAAGGCCGGCCTCATCTGATCAGTCAGATGAGCGACCACCGGGACCCGAGTCGGATGTTCACCAAGGAAATGCCCCGTGCAGAGGTGGAAAACATGGTGAACCACATCGCGAACTGCGAGCTCGGGGAGGACTGGCAGTTCGGCAAGGAGCCGTACTCGCGCGCCAACCCCCTCCATGGTAAGTCACATCTCTTTATTGCTTTGTCTTCTTTATAGCCGAATCTGACTTCTGATTTTCATTGGTTTCTCTGAATTAGAACCCGCTCATTCAGCCCGCAGCCGGCATCACGAGACCGCCCCGCGAGTTCGTCACCGACCGAGCGGAGAGCGACGTTGACGACCCTGACTTGGGGGCGGCGGCGATGGAAGCCAATGCAGAAGGCGGGGGAGGAGGAGCGGGAAGCGGCCTCAGGCCCTCGGCCACCTCACCGACTGGCCTGAAGACGACGCCGAAGGGGAAGTCGTCCCGCGCCACCAGCGAAGGGTCGGCCCATCGGGCGCGGGTTCCTCCACCGGCCTGGACGGCCAAGGCGGCTTGAAGAGGCGCCAGACTGGGCCGATTTCATTCGGCGGCAAGCCGAAGAAGCTCAAGGGGGCGGCCGCCGTGACCAAACAGGAGGAGGCGGCCGCGAGGGCCAACCGCTTCCGCAAGGAAGTGAAGAGGCTGCCACTGGTCTCCGTGTAAGTGTTTCCTTCTTTGTCTTTATTTTTCTTTGGTGAATCTCGTCCGAGTTTCCTTTTTTCATTCCCTTTTTGCTTCAGGGCTCCCCTTACCCTTGAGAGGGTCACCGTCCCCTCCGTCATGGGGTCGGCTTAGACGTCAGCCAACACTCGGCGGGTTGACCTTGCCGCCGACCTCCGGGAGGCGACGGAGCGAAACGCGCGGGAGAAGCGCTACGAGGAGGAGGCCGACCACCTGGAGAAAGCGGAGGCCGAGAAGGCGGCGGCCTCCACCCAGAAAAAAATGGAAGAGGCCGAAGCCGCCATTGCAGCGAGGCGGCAAGCCGAGGAGGCCGCTCCCTGCCAATAGGCGTTGTTTGTCATCCTGCTGTCCTCCATGCCGCCGCCCCCGGAGTTCACGGGGCAGACTGGAGAAGCCGGCGCCGAGAACCCTAACGTGGAGAAGGAAAGCGGCGAGGCCTCCATGTCGGACACGCTCATGCCGCCACCGCTGCCTCCGGCACCGTCTGGGGGCGCGCGTGGAGAACAGCCGGCGGGCCCGCCGGTGCCGCCGACTGCGGACGAGTCCGAGGCGAGGTTGCTTCTCCAAGTCGCCTCGCCAGTGCGCCGCTGTCTTGAGAGGGCGACCTCGGAGCCGCGACCACAGGAGACCAGCGCCGCCAGCTCGGCAATCCCAGACGCCGAGGCGACGAGCACCGCGCCCGTTGGGTGGTTGCACGGAGGCGGCACAGGGCCGCTGAACCAAGCGCTTCTGGACGTCCAGGTGAAGCTGCGAGCTGAAGGCGACACCCTTCAAAACTGCACTAGGGCGCATCTGGCAGCGCGAACGACCGTCCGAGTATGCCTTCTTCTTTTTGATTCTTGTTTTTCTTGTTCTTCTCTGCGGGGGCGCGCTAGCGCACCCACTGGGTGTAGTCCCTGAGTTTCGGGCCGGATGCTGAGCAGGCGGCTCGGAACTCCCTATGGCGAGTTCCAAATATTTAACTTTGTCTGAAATGCTTATTGCAGGAGTATCAACCTCCGTGCTACCACCTTCAACTGCAATGTTGAGGAGCTAGGCAGGCGGACTGCCGACTTGTCAAAGAGCCGGAGTGAGTCCTTCTTTTTCACGGGGGCGCGCTGGCGCACCCGCGGGCTGTAGTCCCCGAGATTCGGGCCGACTGCTGAGCAGTCGGGCCGGATCTTCTCAGCGACTTTCTTTGTTGATGACTTATCGTCTTTCCTCTTTTTTCTTCTTCAGAGGCCAACGCCACTCTTCAGCAGCAGCTGGGCGAGGCCAACACTGCCTTGCGCGCCAAGGAGGAGGAGTGCAACAAACTTGCCACAGAGTGCGACCTGCTGGCTGTGCAGCTGCCCGAGCAGAAGTAGCTGCTCAAGAAGGCGCAGGACAAGGCCGAGAAGAAGGAGGCCGCTCTCCTGGCCGAGTTCGAGAGCGAGCGCTCCTCCTAGACTGACAAGGAGGCGATGCTAACCTCCGGCTTCCATGAGATCGAGGACATCGTCGACGGTGAGTTTCTTTTCTTCCTTTCTTTCTTCGAGCTTCCGACTATAGGTCGGGCCGATTTCTGATTTTTCGACTCACTTCTTTTTGTCTTGGCAGACTTCTTCCCTGGCCACTCGCAGGCAGTCACTCAGGCCATCAAGGCTGATCGCGAGGTGCGGAGGGCAAGCGGCACGGAGATCGCCGCTAACGCCCCCCGGACCATCAACGAGCAGCTTCTGAGCATCGAGGCCCGTCTTCGTCCGGCCCATCAGCTGATGCGCCGGCTTCAGCGTGCCGGTGCCCTGGCGGTTGCCACTCTATGGCCAGACATGCCGGCCCTGCGCACCACCAGTCGGACCGCCGGCTGGCTGGAGGTCGCAGCTGTCCGTCTTGAAGCTTGGAAGGGTTCGTCGGCCCGGGTCGGAGCGCGCCGGGCCTTGGAATTCGTCAAGGCGTGGTATCCGGGGCTGGACCTGGACCGGCTGGCCGCGTTCCGGTCAGAGGCCCAGGCAGAGCTGGTGGCAGTGGAGGGTGCCCTTGTCGAGCGTGCGGCGGTGATTGCCGACTACACAGACACCAGTGTCTTCGTCCCCGAGCGGGCTGCAGGTGGCGAGGAGGTGCCGCCAGAGTGGTTCGAGATGAACCTGGACTTCGGCGAGGACTCGGCGGAGGTGATTGACTCGAGCACCGAGGAGGAAGGCGAGGCGGAGGACGAAGGCGAGACGGAGACGCCAGAAGTCGGAGTGGGTGACCAGCCTCAGCTCAACCGCGTCTCTAGCAACGAGCCGCGTCCGACCGGGCCGGCTGCCGCCGGTGGCGATCAAGCCGAGACTGCCCAGCCGGCCGCCCCGGCGCCTGACACCGCCGTCTCCTTCGACCCTCCAAACCCGTCTGCTGCTCCCTAGGCTGCCTTCTGGCTTTATTTTGTCTGCTCTAGAAAGTCTTTAAGGAACTTGTTAATTTGCACAATTCCACCCGCGGGGTGTATTACGAACTTCTGTTCGAAGATTCGGCCAAGGGCCTATGTTATGTAAATATTAATCCGAGTTCTATCTTTCCTTGCTCATTGCTCTTTTGGCTTTTCCCTTTGCCGCCTTCCCTTAGTTGCCGCCTTGCCAGACGGACAACCGCTCTGCGGAATGCCGCTGGGTCAAATGCTTGGCTACTTTAGGAAGGCAGGTACTCGGCCATCTTAGAGTCTTCTTTAACAAGTTGGATGAAGGCGGCAAGCCGACTACTAAAGAGTCGGCTGTCCTTACTAGAGGCTAGTAGAAAGCGGCAAGCCGGCTACTCATGAGTCGGCTTTTGCTTCAGAGATGCTGGAGGCCGTCTTATGCTATGTTCGTGCTTTGGGTCCTTAGCCATTTTTTGTGTGGGCGCCCGTTCTTCCTCACTCCTGCCCACCAAACAGTCGCTCTGCAAGCTGCGGCTTTGTCAGGAGATGGATTAGGCACCGCACACTACTTGTCTGACTGCGGGAAGCTCCTCATAGCGTGAGGCGGCGAGTCCCCGGGCCGACTAGTCGGGACTGGTGCCAAGCGGCATTAACAAAGAGTAATATACTCAAAGGCATAATTCTTATCATACAGATAACAAAAGAAGGCAATCCCCGAGCTTGTCTCGGGGGGCCCAAAGTCTTAGTACTTTAATACAAAGGGTAGCGTGATACATACTGCTTCAACTGTAAAATCTTCGGAGAAGATTTGCATTCCACGAGCGTTCTGTCTCTTTGCCAGAGTCGTCCCTTTTGCGCGCTCGGGGCTTCTGAGCATCGATCAGGTAGTAGGAGTCGTTTCCTAGCACCCTGCTGACAATGAAGGGGCCCTCCCAAGGTGCTGACAACTTGTGTTGGCCGGCTGTTCGCTGGATCAGTCGGAGCACAAGGTCGCCCTCTTGGAAAGATCTTGGCCTGACCTTCCTGTTGTAGTATCGGCGCAGACTCTGCTGGTAGATGCTGGACCGGCTGAGTGCCAACAATCGGCCCTCTTCCAGCAGATCGACGCCGTCTTGACGTGCTTCTTCTACTTCTTCCTCGGTGTACATGGTGACTCGCGGGGAGTCGAACTCTATGTCCGTCGGGATGACGGCTTCAGCACCGTAGACGAGGAAGAAGGGTGTGAAGCCGGTTGACTTGTTTGGAGTCGTGCGCAGACTCCAGAGGACGGTCGGTAGCTCCTCAAGCCAGCAGCCGGCCGATCGCTCCAGTGGCATGACCAATCGAGGCTTGATGCCGGATAAGATGAGGTCGTTTGCTCGCTCCACCTGGCCATTTGATTGCGGATGGGCTACGGACGCTAAGTCCAGTTGGATGCCCTGCGTCACGCAGAAACGGGCCAAGGTGCCTTTGGCAAAATTTGTGCCATTGTCGGTGATGATGCTGTGCGGTATGCCGTACCGAGTCGTGATGTCGACGATGAAAGTCACTACAGTCGGACCATTCAACTTCTTGATGGGTTTCACTTCTATCCACTTGGTGAACTTGTCCACTGCAACGAGTAGATGAGTCAAGCCACGTCGTGCCGTCTTGAATGGTCCCACCATGTCCAGGCCCCAGACTGCAAAGGGCCAGGCGATGGGGATAGTCTTGAGTGCGGAAGCTGGCTGAAGTGGCTTGGAACGGAACATCTGGCACCCCTTGCATTTTTGGACTAATTCCTTGGCCTCTTCTAGGGCAGTCGGCCAGAAGAAACCATGCCGGAAGGCTTTGGCGACGAGTGCTCTTGAGGCCGCATGGTGATCGCACTCGCCTTCATGAACGTCTCTGAGAATTGCTTGGCCTTGTTCTGCCTCGACGCAGCGTTGGTAGACGCCAGTGACGCTGCGCCTGACCAGCTCTCTGTTGACTATGGTATAAGTTGCTGCTCGGCGTTGCACTTGCCGAGCCAAGATTTCATCAGTTGGCAGCTCTCTGTTTACTAAGAACTTGAGGATGGGCTGGGCCCATTAGGGTGCTGCTATTTCTTCAACTGCCACAAGTGGGACTTGGATAAGGGCGGCTGGGCTGGGAGGCGGCGGGTTGGAGTCCGCAGCCGCTTGCTGACTTGACGAAGTCCTCGGGCCGACTGGAGTAGTCGCCGGGCCCAGTTCTGGAGTCTTTGTTCTTGTCACCGCAGTCCCCGGGCCGGGTTCTGAAGTCCCCGGGCCGGCTTTGACTGTGGCTTTCTTGGAGTCGGATCCGACTTCTTCGGGTGGAGCCGGCACAAAGATTGAGTCTGATTCTGGTGACGGCTTGATAGACAGCTTGAGGAGGCGCCGAAGGGCGATGCCGGATGGTATTGCTTGGCGGGTGGAGCTGATTCATGCAGGCGTCTGCTTGGTCGTTGTCGTTCCTTGGCACGTGGAGGAACTCGCACCCCTCGAAGTATCCGCTGAGTTGCTGCACAAGGAAGCGGTAGCTCGCCATGTTTGCATCCTTGGCGTCCCAATCGCCAGATGATTGCTGGACCACCAAGTCAGAGTCGCCATAACACAGGATCCGGCGAATGCCGAGTTCTTTGGCAAGCCGGAGCCCGTGGATGAGCGCCTCGTACTCGGCCACGTTGTTGGAGGTGGCAAAATGGATCTGCAGCGCATATCTAAGCTTGTCACCCTTGGGGGAAGTGAGGACGACGCCGGCTCCCAGGCCGGTGCGCATCTTGGAGCCATCGAAGTGCATCCGCCAATGGGTGGAGTCGGGTGCTGGTGGCAGATACTGGGTCTCGGCCCAATCGACGAGGAAGTCGGCCAGTGCTTGTGACTTGATGGCGGTGCGGGGCTCGTAGTAGATGGTGTAGGGAGCCAGGTCGATGGCCCATTTGGCCACTCGGCCAGAAGCATCTCGGCTTCCGATGATCTCCTCTAGTGGGGTTGTGCAGACCACAGTGATTGGATGCTCCTGGAAGTAAGGCTTCAATTTCTTGGCGGCAAAATGCATGCCGTAGCACATCTTCTGGTAGTGGGGGTAGTTCTGCTTGGAGGCCGATAGTACCTCGCTCAGGTAATATACCGGTCTCTGGACAGGTAGCGCCTTGCCTTCCTCCTTGCGCTCGACTACAATGACTGTGCTGACTACCTGGCTGGTGGCAGCAATGTATAGGAGCATGGGCTCTTTGGGAGTCGGAGCCGCCAGCACAGGGGGAGTAGTCAACATCTTCTTCAATTGGAGAAAGGCCTCGTCCGCCTTGGGAGTCCATTCAAAAAAGGTTGTCTTCTTCATGAGCTGATACAAGGGGAGAGCCTTCTCACCCAGCCGACTGATGAATCGGCTGATGGACGCAAACAGCCGGTGAACTTCTGCACATCTAACAGTTGTCTGGGTGCTTCCATCCTCTCGATGGCCTTGATCTTCACAGGATTGCACTCTATGCCGCGTTCAGAGACCAGGAAACCAAGGAGTTGGCCGGCTGGTACTCCGAAGACGCACTTCTCGGGGTTAAGCTTGATCTGGAATCAGCGCAGGTTCTCAAAGGTTTCCTTGAGGTCTTCCAACAGAGTTCCACGTTTTTCCGTCTTCACCACCACGTCATCCACGTAGACGTGGGCATTTCTGCCGAGTTGCTTGAGGAGGCACTTCTGCATGCAATGCTGAAAGGTGGCGCCAGCATTCCTCAGGGCGCACGTCATGGTCAGGCAGCAGAAGGCACCAAACGGCGTGATGAAGGCGGTGTTCAGTCGGTCAGCCAGGTTCAGCTTGATCCGGTGATATCCAGAATATGCATCCAAAAAACTCAACAGCTCGCATCGGGCTGTGGAGTCTATCACCTGATCAATTATTGGCAGAGCAAATGGGTCCTTGGGACAGGCTTTATTGAGGCTTGTGTAGTCGATACACATCTGCCACTGCTTGTTCTTCTTCAGCACCAGTACTGGGTTTGCTAGCCACTCTAGGAAAAACACTTCCATAATGAAGCCGGCTGCCAGGAGCCGGGATATTTCTTCTCCAACAACTCTTCTCTTCTCTTCTGACAGGCGGCGCAAGGGCTGCCTGACGGGCTTCACATTAGACCGGACATGTAACTTGTGCTCGGCGAATTCCGTCGGTACACCAGGCATGTCTTTGGGGGACCATGCGAAGATGTCTCGATTCTCACGGAGGAAATCAACGAGCTCGCCTTCCTATTTGCTGTCAAGGTTTGTGCCCATGACAGCGTACCTCTCTGGGTGCTCCGGGTCCAAAGGTATCTTCTTCGTTTCTCTGGCCGGCTTGAATGATCCTTCTGCTTACGACTCCTTGGGGTCGGGCGACATCTCGGGCTGCTTGCCGACCATCGCCACAACCCGATCGAGAAGCCGCTTCTCAGCCACGATTACCAAGGACTCGGTCACCCGACTGCTTTCCGCCGCGCAAGCGGACGACTTTCTGTAGTCGCCGGCCACGGTCAGAATTCCCTTGGAACTCGGCATCTTCATCTTGAGGTAGGCGTAGTGGGGGACTGCCATGAACTTGGCCAAAGCAGGTCGGCCAAGCAACGCATGGTACGGGCTTTCAAGGTCCACCACTTCAAACTAAATTGGCTCTCGGCGGAAATGATCTTTGTCCCCAAAGAGGACGTCTATCAGGATCTTGCCGATTGGTGAGCAAGAAAGGCCAGGAACAATGCCGTGGAACATAGTCCGGATGCTCTGAAGCTGTCTTCGCTTGATTCCTAACTTCTCCATCGTATCCTTGTACAGGATGTTGATACTGCTGCCTCCGTCTATCAGCACTCGCGAGAAGCAAGCGGCCCGCCTGTCTGTGGCGAGCGTGGCGCCTAAGACCAAGGCATAGGAGCCTGGACTCGGCATCACCTCTGGGTGATCGGCTCTGCTCCAACTGATGGGCCTTTCGGACCAGTGCATGAATTCTGGAGTGCTCAACGCGACTGCATTCACTTCTTGCTACTGTTGGCGCATGCTGCGTCGATCGTCTGCCACACTGGTGAACACCACATAGGCTTCGTGCTCATCTGGGAATAAGTCTTGTATCGTGCCGACTGGCCTGACAGCCGGCTGCTGGGGCAGCTGTGGTGGAGGCGGCCCAGCAGGCAGGGGAGGGAGTAGGCCGTCTCCCTTGGCCATCCTGGTCAGCTAGTGGCATTTCCGAGTGGTGTGGTTTGACGGCTTTGCGCCGCTGTGGAACTTTCAGGGGCCATCCAAGGTCTCCTCGTAGGAGAAGGCCGGCAACCAGTTGGACTTGCCGCCCTTCTGCCGCTTTGCCGGAGGCGGCCCTTCCGGCTGTTGGTCTTCGACTGTCGCCACTTGCCGGCTATTGGAAGCCGGCTGCAGGGCCTTGCGCTTGTGGTCGTTCTGCTGTTGCAGCCGGCTGGTGTCCCCAGCCGGAGTTCTTGGAGCCTGAGGGGCGACTTTGCTAGTCGCGCTGACTTGAATCTCCGCCTTCATGGAGGAGTCGGCCATGGCGTACTTGTCTGCTGTGATAAACAGTTCATCGAGGGTCTCTGGCTCGTCGCAGAGAAGCTTGTGCTTGAGGAGGGTGTCTTCTCTGCACCCGGCAGTAAAGTACTCGATAGCCTGCACCTCGTGCACGCCCTCGCAGGAGTTCTGGAGCTCGGCCCAGCGCGTGAGGTAGTCGCGAGTGGACTCGTCGGGGCCTTGCACGCACAAGGAGAGTTGGCGAGGCTTGGGAGGTCGCTTGTACGTGATCATGAAGTTGCGGACAAAGGCCTCGGTGAAGTCGACCCATCTGTTGATGCTGTGAGGCTATAGACTGTTCAACCATGTCCGGGCCGTGCCCTGCTATATTGATGGCTGTGGAGTAGTCAATCAGCCAGTCCTCCAGCTTCACGGTGCCGGTGTATTTGGGCGTGTCTTGGGGGAGCGTGAACCCTTTGGGGGAAGGGCTCACCTCGGATGCGGGGTCCGAAATAGGGGGGACCCAGCTCGTCTTCTTCTTCCAGCGCCAAGGATCAGTGGAGTCGGTCCATTCGGTGGCGGGCATCGTTCTCTCCGACTCCCTCTCGGTGGCCGAGGTGGTCGCCGAGAGTCGGATGCTCTACGGGTGGCGGGGAGACTCGCCTTTCTCTGCGAGGAGGGGGAGGCAGATAGTCGTCCCTCTGTTCCACCGCTTTGGGACGGCCGTCTTGGTCGCGCTCGGTGGTGATGCGAGTCCGACTGTGGCTGACAACCGGCTCCTTGTCCTTCTTTCCGCGGGCCCCACCAGTCGACGTCCGAGATGTTGCGCCTTGGTCTCGGCTGGATGGCGGGTCGTTGTTTTGTCGCTGCGGCGCCTCCGTGCGGCAGCCGACTTCATTCTGCGCGGCAGCCGCGTCGAGGAGCTGCTGAACTCGCTCCGTCATCATGCGGCGCTCTTCGCCCTTGAAGTTGTCGAGCTCGTCTGCCGCCGCCTGGGCGGCGCGGATGTTCTCCGCGGGCGTGGCATACATAGGGCGATCGGCCCCGAAAAAGTTGGCGATGGCCGCGCCGCATTGCCGGACCGCGCCTAGGAGGCTAGGCCCAGTCGGAGCCGGCGAGCCGCCCATGGCGCGATCCATCTCGCGCTGGTAGGCTTCTGACAAGCGCCTCATGCTTGCCAACTTCCTTGCGCCCTCGATGAGATGAAGGCGGCGTGCCTCCAGCATCTCGACGTCAGCGTTTCCCAGAATCGGCGCGGTTAGGTCTCGTAGGGCCGCGTCGAGTGGGTCATGAGCTCCCTCGCCAGAACGCTCACTATGATCGAGGACGAGAACCTCCGTGACGGTGCTTCCTCCGCTCCCCGCGCAAGGGAGCGGCTCGTCGTAGACCACCACGTTGGTGGGAAGCGCATCGAACGACGCGGTGTCGGAGTCAACCAGCATCGGGTCGGTGGATCCTATGGACTCCAGGTCCACGGCAGGCTCACCGGCGACGTGGAGTTGGTCGAGGAGACCCGCGAGGAGGCTCTTGGGGCCGCTCGTGCCTGCGTCGGACGCAGGCTCGTCGGAGAGGCGAACCTCACCGATAAGCTCGGCGAGGCAGCTGGCCGCGCAGGCGATCTCAGCGCCGTGCAGCGCATCGGCGCAAACTCCATCTGGCGTGCCGGGCTGGCTGTGCTCGCCAGGGAGAAAAAGGGTTCCCGTCCAGAGCAGGTCTCCGGACGACGATGCACCTCGCCCCACGGTGGGTGCCAAATGTCGGGGGTTGGGTACGACATATGCCAAAGGATGGCTTATCATGGTGGGAGCGAGTAGAACGTCGCGGGTGCCCGGAAGCGGGATGAGGCGAAGACATGCACGCCGGCGGAACTTACCCAGCTTCAGGGCTCTCCGAGGAGATAACACCCCACTGCTGCTCTGCGGGGTCTCCGCATGGTCACTATGGCAAAGTGGGTACAATGGTGCTCCTGGAGCTATTTCTGGAGCTAGGAGAGGGCAAGGCTAGCTCTCTCCTTCCTATGTTCTAAGGTCTAATGCTATCTGGTTCCGAACCCTTTGCATGGGCTTCTCGGGGGGTTTATATAGGCGTACCCCCAGGGGTACAATGGTAATCTGGCTGGGCGTGGGTCCCAGCCGTCTGTCTCTCAGGCCTCGTCGTCTCCGCCGACTACTGGGGCCCGCCGACTGGCGGGCCCCGTGGACAGGCCTGATACTGTAGTGGTACTCCTGATGACGCTGGCTTGGTCATGTGGTCATGGCAACAGCGCCGCCATCTGGCGTGCGTTCACTGTCGCCATTCCCCATCTTGTCTGGTTAATGGCGCGCGTGGCCCGTGGGAGTGATCGGCCGACTCCAGGGGGCCGACTCCCATGGGTCCGTCTCCAGGGCGCTCGTGCCGTCTTCTGTCTACCCAATGACAGGCGGCCCCGCCGTCCTTGGGTCGTATAGGCAGGCGTCGTGGGCACAGTGCGCTGCCCACTGTGGCTGAGGTCAGGGCAGGCATGGCAACAGTGCCGTGCCATGCCGGAGATCTTCAGCGATACGGCTTATTGTAGCCATGCCGGCCCCTTGTAAGCAGGGGGGGGGGGACGGCCACGCCGTGGCCGTACCCCGCCTCGCCCTTCGAGACGAGGGTGGAGTCGCGGGCCGACTCTCTATAGCCGGCCTCTCTAGAAGTCGCCGGCCATGAGTCGGCTTATCTTGGAGTCGCTGTCTGGGACTCGGCTTATCTTGGAGTCGCCGTCTGGGACTCGGCTTATCTTGGAGTCGCCGTCTCGGACTCGGGTTATCTGGGAGTCGTCCCGGGGACTCGTCATGAGTGGTGCTACTTATCCCAATGTCTTGAAAGGTTCTGGGGCTCGGGTTAGCCTACCCGTGGCCCATTACTCCGACATACTTAGTTATTCCATTTCCATCCCGTAATTTCTCCGCTACCCACCGTCTTATATATAGGTCTGGGTCGGTGCCAACGAAGATTGGCTTGCATACCTCCGATCGGATACCACCATCATTTTGCACAACATCCACAACAGTGCGGCCGTTCCGGTAGACCCCTTCTCCACCATTGGGACTGGCCTTCCGAACTGGCTGGGCTTGAATACGTATGATGATGCCTACATGAGATTGAAGAAGATGGCAATTGCGGACCCGCTGACAAAGCGACACGGCTACGACGATTACTATATCATCGTGGTGTTTGACATAAGGATTGCCATCAATGCAAGAGGCAGTAACGGAAGAGGCTGGCGCATGTTGGTGGTGGCAGATTTTTACCCCTACATGTTCGAAGACGCCGTGCGCTATCTAGGCCGCATCTTCGCGGTGACAAGCCATGGGACTTGTTTCATCTGGTTGCCATCCTACGGTACGGGAGATTACAAACGGAATGCACAAACCATAATTTGCATCCCTAATGGTACTCCATTATTTTGCAGGGACCAGTCATCCCCCGATCAAAATAAGATCGCCGATCCTGGATGTGCATTTTCATCCACGATACGGTCTAACCTGGAACCTTGTAGCTGACTTTGGCATATTGGGATCAACTATCTTAGCAGTCGTTACCCATGGTACCACTGATGTGCAACATGGTCCCACAATCTACCACGATCGGACCGTCATCATCTACCCAGGTATTCCATTTTTTAAACCTCTCGCCTTCTCTTTCATTGTTGTACTAGTAGTATACTTAGTACTACGTAGTACTAGTAGGAGTACTTTTTACCTTGAAGGACGTGTATAGTTAGCTAGGCCCTTGAAAACTTGAACCCACTAGCTGCCACCATTTTTGTCTTTCCATGTCTTACTATCTCATCCATGTAGCCAAGAGTGGCTATATATAATAAGCCGGTTATTTTACTTCCTCTATACCAGAGTAGTACTATTTGTTGCACAGTATTACTGACCGCCACATTTGACCACAACATTATTATGCATGGACCTTGACTATGTACGTCACCATGTGCCCAGATCTGGGATGCCGCGTGTACCAGATGAACGACGTCGAGTTCGACCCCCGTGATGCTACATGGGTGCCGAGGAACACTCTTGGAGAGTACTCGCTTTTCATCGGGGACAACTACCCCATTGTGAAGCGGATATCACCTTCCGTGCACGACAGAGAAGGCCTAACATTCATGAAGCATGGTTGTGTCTTTAGTGCGCACCGCCGGATGAACGACATGCTGGGACACGCTATCCCTGATTTATGCCGCTTCAGCTTGGATGAGTCTCCATCGTGTGGAACCGGACTAGAAAGCTGCGACAATGATTCTCGGTGCCCACCGCTATGGATCGTGCCATCCATGAAGAACACCTGGGACTGGAACCTGGAGGAGGACATGTAGCCCATCTATAACAGTAGCGCTGTGAATATATGTAGACTAGTCATGCACAAATTTATCACATGAATTGGAGATGAACTTGTGTGGCATACTAGCATTTGTCGTTTATAATTTATTACTAGTAAATGTGTTATGTGTATGTCCAATTTGTGTGGTTGTTGCACAGGCTCCAACACGCTCTTTGACAAAAAAAGGTGGCACAACTTTGGATATAACGTGACATGGCGAAATCATACAGTAGCATCATTTGCTATAGTTGTAGTACACTCCTACTAGGACGGCAACTCCTATATAACCTTGCCCTTGGCTCTTTGCCTCTTCGGGAGGTTCAACAGTTCGTACTCGTGTGAACCTTGCACTTGGCTCTTCGCCTCTTCGAAAGGTCCAACACTGATGATACTACAGTACAATATGCTTCTGGCAATCTGACAACGATTGAACTGCTGCATGTCCACCGCGAGGGCGAGGGAGAGGGAGAGGGAGAGGGCGCTGTAGTCAAAACCCTCTCCTTGTCCTGTGAACCCCTGCATGCGTGGGCGAGGGAGAGGCATAGTAAGCAAGCTTCTCCTCGTTCGGTGAGTTGACAGGACACATCAAAGCAGTACTAGTACTAGTACTCCATAATGCGTCCTTTCCGATTAATATGGCTTAATTTGAAACGAGAAAATACACTAGCGGTCAACATATGTAACAATATGCTCTTTACGGTCACTATATATAGTTTTGCGGTGATTATACGATCACTAGCTCATCATAGAGCACCATATTGCACCCTACTGACCGGCCACATAGTCGATGTGGCACTTTGTTGACTGGTTAAATTGTCACCTGGTTTTTGGGTCCCACCTGTTAGTTGGCAGATCAAAGAAATCAGTTAAACAAAACTTTACGCAGGCAGGACACAAGTCCAACCCTTGCGCGCGAACCGCCCTAGCTGTTTATGTGAGTGCATGCACGTGTACTCCCTCGGTCTTCCAACAAAGAGTGTACATCGGATATAAAACAAAGAGTGTAGTACATGATGTACATCTACACTTCCAATGCATTTAGCCTTTAATCTAAATCGATATTGATTGACTAATGCACCAACTTGTGCTGTAGGTATAGGCTACATGTCTATCCTTAATTACAACATGCAACGACCTTCATTTAATCTTCTTCTCTCAATGGTCACATGCACACATAAGTCTGCTTCTTTGGGGCGTTAATTATGCCCTAGTCAATGTGTAAATCTCTAATTGTATAGTCTTTCACGGATGTAGGGAGTAGGTTGAGCACTTGAGCGTGAGCGTGTGTGTTGCATCGTGTGCTGTGTGCCGCATGGGTGCGTGAGTGTTGCGTGCGTCCATGTGTACGTGTGAGTGCTGCATGTTGCATGCATGGGGCTTACTCCCTCCCATTGACATGTTCATATTTCAAGCTTCCTCTGTTCCCTCCATATGGTGATACTCCCTCTGTTCCCAAATACGGAGTAAAATCCTCCCTCTGTTCCCAAATATGGAGTATTTGCCTTTCTACAGATTTCAACAAGTGACTAGGTACGGAGCAAAACGAGTGAAGTGAGCGTAGAGGCATAGGGATACTGTAGAAAGGAAGTCCTCGCGATCCATTATTCCCCATCTCGGTCAGAGAGAACTATTCAATTAGTCTTTGCAGTGAAGTGACAATACACACTGCAGCAGATGGGACACGTAATTAATAAGCTGAACCAGCGTGTTGGTGTTACTAAATCAGCCTTACCTAGTACTGCCATCATGTTTGCTAGAAGAGCACGCTTCCGCAAATACGCCTACACACCTTTGTCCTCCATTAACTGACATATGGGCCCTCTTGTGGTAGACCCACATGTCATCGGTGTAACTATTTACACTCCGAAGGACGGTATATCCTGGTAGTAGTGCTAGTAGAATTGAGATTTAATGCACTTTCTTCCCCGTCTTTCACTCTTCTTCCTCCTCTCTTCTTCTTCCTCCTCTCTTCCCCATCGCTGACAGCACACCACTTACCCCCGCTCACTGCTCGCCCGCCTGCACCATCTTCCTTGGTAGTTCGTGCGTACCATATCCCCCCGCTCGCTTCTCGGCCACACGAGGAGAAGCTTCTTTGCTCGCCCGCCCAAATCCACTTCCCTGCTGGCTCACAGGCACCGAAAACCCCAATGGCAGAACCGACTAACACACAGAGCCGCGATTGGAATTCCCTCCCCGATGTTTTCTTGGAGCAGATCTGTAATCGTATGGACCTACTCAGCACCATCCGTCTGGCCGCATGCTCGGAGTCTTTGTACCGTCTACTCGTCTGCAACCGGCCGGATCTTTTCAAGACACCCTGCTTGCTGATGCCCGATCCTCGCAGGTGGCCCAGACACTGACTTGGCGATCCTGCGGAGGTTGCCGTGGTGCCCCTCGACATGGTACCACTACCCGTCCACCTGTCCTTCATGTGCGGCCACTACTGGGCGGGCATGAAGGCCAACTGGATCGTCCTCATCCACCACTCCAGTAGTCCGTGGCGTCTCGTAGATATCTACACCCAGCGAGAGATCACCCTTCCATCGTTGGATACCGCCACCATCGAGCCTCGCGTCCCGCCGGACACTCCTGCCTACTACGCATGAGACGCGTCAAGCTTTTGGCTCGACCTCTGTTTGCAGAAAGTTGTAATCTGCAAAGTGCCCACACCATCAGAAGACTACATGGATTACAAGCTCATTGCCTTGTTCTACATGGGATTAGTCTATCTGGAATCCGACTGCCATACATGGTTATGGCTCATCATCAATCCTATTGAGGCAACATTTCTGTCTAATGCTATTGTGCACGATGGCATCGTTTACGCGGTCGACGCACAGATTGGCTGCCTATACCGGTGGAATCTATCGTCGTGTAATTGTTCTATCTCATCTCATCTTTACCTTATGAATACGACAGCCTGTTCATTTGTTACAAATTTAGAATACATAACATGTCTATAACCACATCATTGCTATATGTTCCTCTCATTTCCTAGATTTTTATGACCACACATGTTATTGTTAGAGTTATATGAGAACAATTGGCATCTAATGATTGTTAGAATACATATTATGAGCATAACATCATGATTGCTATATGTTACTCTTGTTTACAAGATTTTTATAACAACACATGTTATTGCTTAGAGTTGATACGAGAACAGTAGTAGTAAGTGCTATGGTAGAATATGAGTAGGCACTGTCATAGCTGTTTTCCTCTCATTGTTACATGATGTTTGAACCATGACATATTGCTAGAATATGAAAGCCATTAGCTTATTTTTTTAACTTGGGGTATGATTATGACCACGACATTGCAATTCTCTGTCTATGATATGTGTTACTGTTATACTAATCTTAATTCCACACATACTCTGAACATGATTCTTTATTTTTGTCCTTTTGGTCTCCAATTTGAATTGTTCCAGCAGACGCAAATGCGCTGGCCTTCATGATTCCAGGACCTGGAATCATACCAGCCGATGGGTGGTGGTTTATCGCTCGTTCAGCTGACGGCAGTCATTTGATGCTCATTCGCACGTACCAAATTGACCAAACCATTACATCAAACCACATGCAGTACAATGCGTGGGGCATTCGTGACATTGATGGCTATGGCTGCTTCGTGTTCGAGAAATATCCCAGCTCCGTTGGGCCAGGCGTATTCAACTAGAGGCGGGTTTACAGCCTAGGTAACCATTCCTTGTTCCTCGGGCTCAATTATTCGATCATCCAACCAATCATCGATCATATCATCGGCGATGATTATCGTGCTATGCAACTTCCATTCGCGAGGGGGTTTCATGAATCACCTTATCCAGAGATTCGTCGACACAGCTTGTTGCTAGATAATCTTCAGTGTGTGAAAGGCATCAAGCTTCCATGCGATGGATGGCTTTTGCAAACCCGACATGCGGCAATGTGGTTCATGCCAACAGCAAATATGCACAACTTGATTCGTGCTGGTATCTAGACTAAGCCATGTATTCTGCTGCTGTAGCACGACCCTCTTTTGTTGGATATTATGTACTGTTGTTAGTTTGAAGCACTCCTTTGGTTTGAAGGATAGATACCTTCCTGGGATCAAGTGCATCCTAACTCACCTGCGTAGCATGTACTGATAATGATGATGGAGATGCTGTGCAGAAGCCAGATATATATCAGTTAGGCTTCAAGTGCGTACTTGTTAGTTAAACCTATGTATAAATAATGACACTAAATATGACTAGTAAGTAGTACAGTAGCAGTACTAGTATACATCGGTCAAATTATTCATCATGTCCACACATTGAATTGATGTGACAACATGCTGCACGTGAGGTGACACAAGAATCCCGGCGGCGTGTTCGGGTATTCTGGACTTCAGATTTGGAGTACCACTTATCTGTCGAAATCTTTCATCATTCACTTAAAACAGTCGATTGATCATACATTGAGTACCATATAACTTGAATTACCAATGCAAGTCGAAGAAGGATTGGCCGGTGCTGCCGGCTGGCGTCAAGTTCGATCCCACAGAGCAGGAGCTGATCGAGCACCTTGAGGCCAAAGTGAGTGCTGACAGCGCGAGATTTCAGTCTCTCATCAACTTGTTCATACCAACCATCGACAACGAGCACGACATATGCTACACCCAACCTGGGAAACTTCCAGGTAAGACACTGATCGGCCGTCTACTTGCACAAACATATTCCTTTGTTTATAGCTCTATTTTTCTTTTTAGATGCAAACCTAGTGAAGCAATTACAATTTGACAGTTAATAAAAAGTGAAACAAGTGACTACAACATGCCAAAGATGTTATGAAAATGCAAACTACGTACACTAAAACCAGTATTCCACAATACCGCATGTATCACACTGAGTGGCCTAAGGAAGCATTTCTTCCAGCGCAATTCCAGGGCGTTCAAAAGGGGCATGTGAACGCGTCGCAAGATACAGTTGGAGTGTGGCATGCACGCGATGTGGCACAAGACCGGCAATACCTTATCGGTGATGGTCAACGGCCGGCAGACGGGCAGCAAAAAAGGTTCTGGTGCTGCACACCAATAAGAACTTCGACCAGCAGAGGACCAACTGGGTGATGCACCAGTACCACCTCGGGCACTTGGAGCAAGAGAAGGAGCGGGAGCTAGTCCTCTGCAAGATTTTCTACCAGACGAACACTAGGGCCAGGAGTAAAAATATTATAAGTTAGTTTGGTATTGGTAGTTGTACTACCTTGTCGTCCGCAAGTTGGTATTGTTGTTAACGATCTTTTGGTATGAACTTGCATTTTCTTCCAAGCATCATGCCGAGGGTCAACATGGATATAAAGCTGAATCATTTGTTTTGAAACGAATTTTCAGGCACCTAATTTTTATTTGATGGGTAGCATAAGCACCTGCCGTTCGAATTCCCAGTTCTGCAATTTTTTCGAAACAAGTGCATGCACTTATTATCACGATGAAAAAACAATATCCCCGCTGCATCCCAGTTATCAGTCTGTACTTGCAGAATTCTCTCGTTTATTGAGCATGTATATTGTTTTTTTAGGTCGAGCAAGTTTCAACTGGGCTGTAGACTGCCCAGGGTTGGTTTTGTTTTTAACAGGCCCAGCCCATGATGACAACGGGGCACAATGATCCAGCAGTTAACTACTGGCCTCTGGCCCGCCAGCGTTAGTTATATTTTGTCTTACAACATCCGCAGGAAGTTTTTTTTACTGAATCAAACACACAACCCAGTTCTATTTTCCTCTTGAAATGCATGTCCTACATCCGTTTTCTAATCTCTACCTATAGTTTTACTAGTTCATATACACGTATCATTATATTGAAAACACATAAAATTCCCTTTTCATATTTACATCCTTATTTTTGTTTGTTTTTTTCCCATCCAGCGATGATTTTTTACCACTGGTTTTCCCTTAAACCAACTCAATTGTCCCACGTCTTATTTGCTTACAAAAACAAAATGATTTCTTTGGCAAATCAATAAGTTCTTAAAAAAATATTTATCATTTCGGGATTACAACAGTTTGGACTCCACCGAAATATGCAAAATAAGGTTGAACTTTTTGACGTGGTCCTTGGCAGAAAATGGGCTGTAATAAATTACTCAAGAATTAGCAAATGGGCTGCAAATTATAAAAAATAGCAAATGGGCTTTATGTTGTCTGCCACAGATTTGGAGGCTGACTTGTGGGCCTACTAAGTTCATTCGCACACAAGGTTTCTCAAAAAATAAACTTAGTCAACAATCAACTCTACCAGCGTTAGACCGTTAGATGTCAATCTAACGACAATCGTGCTTCTTCAGTCTCTGATCTTCCTGCCCCAGCCGCCCAAACCAGCGCCGTCGGAACCGCCTGCTCCCGCCTCCCGTGGCCGACTGTGCTGCCGGGCAGGCCTCACGGCCCCATCATACTCGCATCCCTGGCCTGTCTATCCCTCTACTCACCCACACGTCCTGTTATTTTCCGATGATGGTAGCCGAACCAGTCAACCCTCATACTCTCCACCGCGTGGGCAGCCATTGTCGTGTCTTCGCTGGCTCCATGTCGTTCCCTTTGTAGGCCTCACCGTCGTCCACCGCCCTGGTGCAAAATAATTATTCCTCCACCTGATAGCAGGGACCCACCGGACGGGCCACCAATATTTCGTGAAAAACACATTCCCCCCTGACTGCTGGGACCCACCGGACGGGCCACCGTATTGCGCGAAAAAAATATTTCCCCCTGACTGCTGGGACCCACCGGACGGACCACGTATTTCGTGAAAAAAACGCCCCCTGCTGTCAGCTCGGACCCACTGGAAGTGCCTCCTTATTACGCATAAAAAAATGAATACTCCCCTGCTAGCTGGGACCCACCATGGTGGTAGGCTGACTTGTGGGTCTATTAAGCTGATGGGGACGGAAGGCTTTGTCAACTTAGTCAATATGAATGATTCTAGCTCCAGTGACCATACGATGTCCATCCAACGGCCGTTGTGCTTCTTCAATCTTTGCTCTTTCTGCTCCAGCCACTCAAACAAGCGCCGGCGGGACTGCCTGCTCCCTCCTCCCCGCGGCCGGCTGTGCTGCCGCACAGGCCTCACTGCCCCATCGTACTCCCATCACTGGCCTAGCCATCCCTCTACTCACCCACACCTGCTGTTATTCTCCGGCGACGGCAGACGAACTAGTAAACCCTCGTACAGTCGTACTCCCCTCCGCGTGGGAAACAACTGCCGAGTCTTCCCTGCCTCCGTGTTGTTCCCTTCGTAGGCCTCACCATCGTCCACTGCCCTGGTGCTCTCGGCGCGGCCTGGTCAACATGGTCAACGACTGACATGCAACTGAAGTGGACTGTACGTGGAGAGGCTAACAGCTGGGTCCACGGCCGCACGCAAGGAAATGCCTCCTTATTACGCGCAAAATAATGATTCCTCCACCTGACAACTAGGACCCACCGAAAGGGCCTCTGTATTTCACGAAAAAAGTTACCGTCGCTGACAGCTTAGACCCACCAGCTATATCTTCGCACGCAAGGAAGTGCCTCCTTCTTACGCACAAAAAAAATGAATACTCCCCCTGTTAGCTCGGACCCAGTATAGTGGCAGGCTGACTTGTGGGCCTACTAAGTTGACGGGGACGGAGGGCTTTGTCAACTTAATCAATATGCACGATTCTAGCTCTAATGACCGTACGATGTCCATCCAACGGCCGTAGAGCTTCTTCAACCTCTGGTCTTCTTGCTCCAGCCGCCCAAACCAGCGCCGGTCGTGCCTCGTGCTCCTGCCTCCCGTGGCCGGATGCGATGCGGCAGAGGCCTCACCGCCCCCGACTACTCCTACCGCTAGCCAGGCCATCCCTCTACTCACCCACACCCCCTGTTATTCTGCGGCGATGACAGCCTCACACCGCAGCGAACCAATGAACCATCGTACTCCTCTACGCGTGGGCATCCACTGCCGTGTCTTCCCCGGCTCCGCGTCGTCCCCTTCCTAGGCCTCGCCATCGTCCACCGCCCTGGTGCTCTCGGTGCGGCATGGTCAACGTGGTCAAGCAACGGCTTCCATCGGATGTGGACTGTATGTGGAGAGGCTGACAGCTGGGTCCACGGTCGTAGCAAGGAAGTGCCTCCTTATTACACGCAAAATAATAATTCCTCCACCAGACAACGGGGACCAACCGAACGGTCCACCGTATTTTGCGAAAAAATCGTTTTCCCCTGACTGCTGTGACCCAGCAGCTAGATCTTTCCACGCAAGGAAGTGCGTCCGAAAAAACGATTTGCTCCCCTGACTGCTGGGACCCACCAGCTACATCTTCGCACACAAGGAATTGCCTGATAGTCAGGACCCACCTGGTCGAAGCGTACATAGCATTGTCATTCTGGTCGCGAACGTGTACGTACATATATACTGGTGGATGTAGAGGCACGCACGTGTCGATGTAGAGGCGCGCACGTAGCATGTACACGTACGTACAGCGGCCAGTGTGCAAGAAAGAAAATACGGCCACATATGGGTACATACGGGCGGGGTCTCGAACACCTACTTGCACATACGTACGACCAGGGCTCATGTACATGGCTGGGTCGGAACGGAGAAACAGCATCGTCGTCATGTTCATGGGGAGCCAACCGGCTGGGTTGGAATGGAATGCGTCGTCGTGTTCATTGGGAGGGCTTGGACGGAACATGCGATGGAAACGAGGCCTGGCGTAGCGCAGAACGGAGGAAACAACCTTGTGTTTGACCGACCACGTTCGAAACGGGATCCTATTCATCGGGAGGGGTCTGGCGTACCGCAAAACGGAGGAAACGGACCTCCTACGGTCGAAATGGGGGTCCTGTTGATCGGGAGGGGTGTGGCGTACCACAAAACGAACGAAACGGACTTGTGTTGGAGCGCTACAGTCGAAACGGGTGTCCTGTTCATCAGGAGGGGTGTGGCGTACCGCAGAACGGACGGAACGGACTTGTGTTGGAGCGCTACGGTCGAAACGAGGGTCCTGTTCATCGGGAGGGGTGTGGCGTACCGCAAAACGGGACTCCACGGGATACTGTTCATCTCCACCGTCGACCTCCTCCAGCCTCCACGTGCTCCCGTTCATCCAGCCTCCACCGCGCGCTATCCACCAACTACTGTTGAACCACCCCTCCACGGGCACCCCTCCACCATCTACTGTTCATCCAGCCCTCCACGGGGTCGTCCTGTTCATCCAGCCCTCCACATCACAGGGTCCTGT
>NC_041381.1:33369045-33392535 GCF_002162155.2 Triticum dicoccoides | reverse complement strand
GGCTTCAGTTAGCAGCAGTAGCGAAGGAATCGCTCGATTGGGTTCAGTT
The DNA here is from genome assembly GCF_002162155.2 of Triticum dicoccoides. Lineage (NCBI taxonomy): Eukaryota > Viridiplantae > Streptophyta > Magnoliopsida > Poales > Poaceae > Triticum > Triticum dicoccoides. The sequence continues at coordinate 33,392,486 of NC_041381.1, read as the reverse complement.
AACAGCCATCGATCGATCGCTCAGGTTCAGTAACGCGTATCCTGTAGTGCAGTCGCTCGGGTTCAGTTAGAGCCCAACGCCTCGCTCGGGTTAGTTAGAGCCAACGCCTCGCACACACACGCGTACGTGTATGAGAGAAACGCGCATCGCTCGGCCCCCGACCTCCCACCATAACCGGGAACTCCCCAAAATTTTCCTCGCCCTCGCTTCTACCACGGTTTTTTCCGTCATGGATGGCCCAAAGAATGTCATGCAGCTGCGTCTCCGGCCCCCCAGGACGAAAAGCTCATTTTTTGTCATGATTTTTTGTCATAGAAGTAGGAGCCCACCACATCTATGATGATACCGGGGTTTTTCACAATTATCGTCATAGAAGTGTCATATGTATGACAGATTTTTTTTCGTTCGGCCCAAAATGTCACGGATGTGTCTTTTTTATAGTGGTACGATAGTCCTGTTCTGGAAGTCATGTTACTTGACTATGATGAACCTACGAACTATGAAGAAGCTATGATGAGCCCAGATTCCGATAAATGGCTTGAAGCCATCAAATCTGAGATTGGATCCATGTATGAGAACAAAGTGTGGACTTTGGTGGATTTGCCCGATGATCGGCGACCCATAGAGAATAAATGGATCTTCAAGAAGAAGACTGATGCTGATGGTAATGTTACTATATGTAAAGCTCGACTTGTCGCAAAAGGTTTTCGACAAGTTCAAGGAGTTGACTGTGATGAGACTTTCGCACCCGTAGCGATGCTTAAGTCTGTCCGAATCATGTTAGCAATTGCACATTTTATGATTATGAAATCTGGCAAATGGACTTCAAAACTACATTCCTTAATGGATATCTTAAAGAACAGTTGTATATGATGCAACCAGAAGGTTTTTTTCAATCCTAAAGGTGCTAACAAAATGTGCAAGCTCCAGCAATCCATCCATGGACTGGTGCAAGCATCTCGGAGTTGGAATATACGCTTTGATGAGTTGATCAAAGCATATAGTTTTATACAGACTTGGGGTGAAGCTTGTATTTACAAGAAAGTGAGTGGGAGCACTACAGCCTTTCTGATAAGTATATGTGAATGACATATTGTTGATCAGAAATGATGCAAAATTTTCTGGAAAGCATAAAGGAGAGTTTGCAAAGAGTTTTTCAAAGAAAGACCTCGGTGAAGCTGCTTAAATATTGGGCATCAAGATCTATAGAGATAGATCAAGACGCTTCATAAGATTTTTCAATGAGTACATACCTTGACAAGATTTTGAAGTAGTTCAAAATGGAACAGTCAAATGAGTTCTTGCCTGTGTTGCAAGGTGTAAAGTTGAGTAAGACTCAAAACCCAACCATAGCAGAAAATAGAAAGAGAATGAAAGTCATTCCCTATGCCTCAGCCATAGGTTCTATAAAGTATGCTATGTTGTGTACCAGACCTATTGTGTACCTTATCATGAGTTTGGCAAGGGGGTATGATAGTGATCTAGGAGTGGATCACTGGACAGCGGTCAAAGTTATCCTTAGTTACTTAAGAGGACTAAGGAAATATTTCTCAGTTATGGAGGTGATAGAGTTCATCATAAAGAGTTGCGTCGATACAAGCTTTTACACCGATCCGAATGACTCTGAGTGTCAATGTGGATACATATTGAAAGTGGGAGCAATTAGCTAGAGTAGCTCCATGCATTGTAGACATAGAAAATTTGCAAAATACATATGACTATGAATATGGCAGACCCGTTGACTAAACTTCTCTCACAAGAAAAACATGATTACACCTTAGTACTCTTTGGGTGTTAATCACATAGCGATGTGAACTAGATTGACTATAGTAAACCCTTTGGTTGTTGGTCACATGGCGATGTGAACTATGGGTGTTAATGTTGGGAACGCGGTAATTTCAAAACAAATCCTACGATCACGCAAGATCTATCTAGGTGATGCATAGCAATGAGAGGGGAGAGTGTGTCCACGTACCCTCGTAGACCGAAAGCGGAAGCGTTTCAATAACGCGGTTGATGTAGTCGAACTTCTTCACAATCCAACAGATCAAGTACCGAACGCACGACACCTCTATGTTCAGCACACATTCAGCTCGATGATGTCCCTCGTACTCTTGATCCAGTTGAGGCCGAGGGTGAGTTCCATCTGCATGACGGCGTGGTGACGGTGATGATGAAGTTACCGGCACAGGGCTTCGCCTAAGCACTACGACGATATGACCTAGGTGTGTAACTATGTAGGGGGGCACCGCACACGGCCAAGAGATTATCTGTTGTCCTATTGGGGTGCCTCCTGGCCACCTATATAAAGGAGGGAGGGAGAGAGGAGGCCGGCCAGGTTGGGCGTGCCAGGGGGGAGTCCTACTTGGACTCCTAGTCTAAGTAGGATTCGCCCCTCCTTTTCCTTTCTTCCACCGGAAGGAAAGGGAAGGGAGAGAGAGGGAGAAGGAAAGAGGGGTGCCGCCCCCTCCCCTAGTCCAATTCGGTTTGGGTAAGGGAGGGTGCGCCTCTCCCTTGTGGCCTCTATCCTCTCCTCCAATAAGGCCCAATAGGACCATTACTTCTCCCGGGGGGTTCCGGTAACCTCCCGGTACTCCGGAAAAATGCCCGAACCACTCTGAACCATTCCAATGTCCAAATGCAACCTTCCAATATATGAATCTTTATATCTCGACCATTTCGAAACTTCTCGTCAAGTATGTGATCTCATCCGGGACTCCGAACAAACTTCGGTCATCAAAACATATAACTCATAATACAAATCATCAATGAACGTTAAGCGTGCGGACCCTACGGGTTCGAGAACTATGTAGACATGATCGAGACACATCTTTGATCAATAACAAGCATCGGAACCTGGATGCTCATATTGGCTCCTACATATTCTACGAAGATCTTTATCGGTCAAATCGCATAACAACATACGTTGTTCCCTTTGTCATCGGTATGTTACTTGCCCGAGATTTGATCGTCAGTATCATCATACCTAGTTCAATCTCATTACCGGTAAGTCTCTTTACTCGTTCCGTAATACTTCATCCCACAACTAATTCATTAGTCACATTGCTTGCAAGGCTTATAGTGATGAGCATTACCGAGAGGGCCCAGAGATACCTCTCCAAAACACGGAGTGACAAATCCTAATCTTGATCTATCCCAACCTAACAAACACCTTCAGAGACACCTGTAGAGCACCTTTATAATCACCCTTTTACATTGTGATATTTTATGGCACACAAGGTGTTCCTCGGTATTCGAGAGTTGCATAATATCGTAGTCATAGGAACATGTATAAATCATGAAGAAAGCAGTAGCAATGAAACTGTAACGATCATGATGCTAAGCTAACGGATGGGTCTTGTCCATCACATCATTCTCCTAATGATGTGATCCTGTTCATCAAATGACAACACATGTCTATGGTTAGGAAACATAACCATCTTTGATTAACGAGCTAGTCAAGTACAGGCATACTAGGGACACTATGTTTTGTCTATGTATTCACACATGTACTAAGTTTCCGGTTAATACAATTCTAGCATGAATAATAAACATTTATCATGAAATAAGGAAATAAATAATAACTTTATTATTGTCTCTTGGGCATATTTCCTTCAGTTAATCACATACAGATGTGAACTATTGGTGTTAAATCACATGGCGATGTTAACTAGATTATTGACTCTAGTGCAAGTGGGAGACTGAAGGAAATATGCCCTAGAGGCAATAATAAAGTTGTTATTTTATATTACCTTATTCATGATAAATTTTTATTATCCATGCTAGAATTGTATTAACCGGAAACTTGATACATGTGTGAATAGAGAGACAAACCACCGTGTCCCTAGTATGCCTCTACTTGACTAGCCCGTTGATCAAAGATGGTTAAGTTTCCTAGCCATGGACATGTGTTGTCATTTGATGAACGAGATCACATCATTAGTGTAATGATGTGATGGAGAAGACCCATCCATTAGCTTAGCATAATTATCGTTCAAGTTTATTGCTACTGCTTTCTTCATGTCAAATACATATTCCTCCGACTATGAGATTATGCAACTCCCGAACACCGGAGGAATACCTTGTGTGCTATCAAACTTCACAAGTAACTGGGTGATTATAAAGATGCTCTACAGGTATCTCCGTAGGTGTTTGTTGGGTTGGCATAGATCGAGATTAGGATTTGTCACTCCGAGTATCGGAGAGGTACATCTAGGCCCTCTCGGTAATGCACATCATATGCAGCCTTGCAAGAAATGTGACTAATGAGTTAGTTGCAGGATAATCCGTTATGGAACGAGTAAAGAGACTTGCCGATAACAACATTGAACTAGGTATGAAGATAACGATGACCGAATCTCAGGAAAGTAACATACCGATGACAAAGGGAATAACGTATGTTGACATTGCGGTTCGACTGGTACGTCTCCAACGTATCAATAATTTTTGATTGTTCCATGCTATTATATTTTTTGTATTGGATATTTAATAGGCATTTATACGCTATTTTATATTATTTTTCAGACTAACCTATTAACCGAGAGCCCAGTATGAGTTTCTGATTTTTTTGCCTATTTTAGAGTTTCGCAGAAAAGGAATACCAAACAGAGTCCAAACGGAATGAAACTTTCGCGATGATCTTTCTTGGACGAGAAGGAAACCAGAAGACTTGGAGCTGAAGTCGGAGACGCAGCAAGGCGGCCACGAGGCAGGAGGGCGCGCCCTAGGGGGTAGGGCGCGCCCCTACCTCATGGGCCCCTCATAGCTCCCCTGACCTAGCTCCTTCTCCTATATATACTCTTATACCCTAAAAATATCCCGGGGAGCCACGAAACCACTTTTCCACCACTGCAACCTTCTGTACCCGTGAAATCCCATCTAGGGGCCTTTTTCGGTGTCCTGCCGGAGGGGGATTCGATCATGGAGGGCTTATTCATCAACACTATTGCCTCTCCGATGATGCGTGAGTAGTTTACCACAGATCTTCGGGTCCATAACTAGTAGCTAGATGGCTTCTTCTCTCTCTTTGATTCTCAATACCATGTTCTGCTCGATGTTCTTGGAAATCTATTCGATGTAATATTCTTTTGCGATGTGTTTGCCGAGATCCGATGAATTGTGGATTTACGATCAGATTATCTATGAATATTATCTGGTTCTTCTCTGAATTCTTATATGCATGATTTGATATCTTTGCAAGTCTCTTCGAATTATCAGTTTAGTTTGGTCTACTAGATTGATCTTTCTTGCAATCGGAGAAGTGCTTAGCTTTGGGTTCAATCTTGCGGTGTCCTTTCCCAGTGACAGTAGGGGCAGCAATGCACATATTATATTGTTGGCATCGAGGATAAAAAGCTGGGGTTTTCATCATATTGCTTGAGTTAATTCCTCTACATCAAGTCATCTTAGTGCGTTACTCTGTTCTTTATGAACTTAATACTCTAGATGCATGCTGGATAGTGGTTGATGTGTGGAGTAATAGTAGTCGATGCAGAACCATTTCGGTCTACTTGACACGGACGTGATGCCTATGTTCATGATCATTGCCTTAGATATCATCATAAGTATGCGCTTTTGTATCAATTGCTCGGCAGTAATTTGTTCACCCACCGTAATATTTGATATCTTGAGAGAAGCCACTAGTTAAACCTATGGACCCTGGGTCTCTTTTCCCTTATACAAGTTCTCTTTTACATCTTACTAGTTTCTGATCTACTATTTTGCAATCTTTTACTTTACGATCTATAAACCAAAAATACCAAAAATATTTACTTTGTCGTTTATCTATCTCTATCAGATCTCACTTTTGCAAGTGACCATGAAGGGATTGGCAACCCATTTATCATGTTGGGTGCAAGTTGTTGATTGTTTGTGCAGGTATTCGGTGACTTGTGCGTTGTCTACTACTGGATTGATACCTTGGTTCTCAAAACTGAGGGTAATACTTGCGCTACTTTGCTGCATCACCCTTTCCTCTTCAAGGGAAACCCAACGCAAGCTCAAGAGGTAGCAAGAAGGATTTCTGGCGCCGTTGCCGGGGAGATCTACGTCAAGTCAAGCCATACCAAGTACCCATCATAAACTCTTCTCCCTTGTATTACATTATTTGCCATTCGCCTCTCGTTTTCCTCTCCCCCACTTCTAAAACGATTTTTAAAAACCTTTGCCTTTTCTTTGCCCCTCTTCCATTCATCTCTTTTCATTTGCTTCTTGTGTGCTTGTTGTGGGATTGCTTGCTTTGTCACGATGGCTCAAGATAATACCAAATTGTGTGAATTTTCCAATACCAACAACAATGATTTTATTAGCACTCCGATTGCTCCCACTACTAATGCTGAATCCTGTGAAATTAATGCAACTTTGCTGAATCTTGTTATGAAAGATAAATTTTTTGGCCTTCCTAGTGAAGATGTCGCATCCCATCTAAACAATTCCATTGATTTGTGTGATATGCAAAAGAAGAAAGATGTGGATAATGATATTATTAAATTGAAGCAATTTCTGTTTTCGCTTAGAGATCGTGCTAAAACTTGGTTTTCATCTTTGCCTAAAATTAGTATTGATTAGTGGACCAAGTGTAAAGATGCTTTCATCTCTAGGTATTTTCCTCCCGCTAAGATCATCTCCCTTAGGAACGATATTATGAATTTTAAGCAACTTGATCATGAGCATGTTGCACAATCTTGGGAGAGGATGAAATTGATGAGACGTAATTGCCCTACACATGGTTTTAATTTGTGGATGACTATACAAATTTTTTATGTCGTATTGAACTTTGCTTCTAGAAATATTTTAGATTTGGCCGCGGGAGGCACTTTTATGGAAATCACTTTAGGAGAGGCTACTAAGCTCCTAGATAATATTATGGTTAATTATTATCAATGGCACACAGAAATATCCACTAGTAAAAAAGTTCATGCGGTTGAAGAGATTAATGTTTTGAGTGGAAAGATGGATGAACTTATGAAATTATTTGCTAATAAGAGTGTTTCTTCTGATCCTAATGATATTGTCCACTTTGATTGAGAATAATAATGAATCTATGGATGTGAATTTTGTTGGTAGGAACAATTTTGGTAACAATGCATATAGAGGCAATTTTAATCCTAGGTCCTTTCCTAGTAATTCCTCTAATAATTATGGTAATTCCTACAACAATTCTTATGGAAATTTTAATAAGATGCCCTTTGATTCTGAGAATAGTGTTAAAGAATTTATGAGTTTGCAAAAGAATTTCAATGCTTTGATTGAAGAAAAATTTCTCAAGATTGTTGATTTTGCTAGGAACGTGGTTAGAATTTATCTTGATGTTGATTCTTTGAAACTTAGACCTATCCCACCTAAGAATGACACCAATGAGTCTCTCAAATCCATGAGAATTTCCATTGATGAGTGCAAAGAAAGTACTGCTAAGATGCATGCTAAAAAAGATTGGTTTGTAAAAGCGTGTTCTTCTAGTTTTCATGATAACAATGATGAAGATCTAAAAGTGATTGATGTGACTCCTTGATACTTCTCTGTCGTATCTACTTTTCCAAACACTTTTGCCCTTGTTTTGGACTCTAACTTGCATGATTTGAATGAAACTAACCCGGAAAGACGTTGTTTTCAGCATAACAGTCATGGTGTTATTTTTGTGCAGAAATAAAAGTTCTCATAATGACATGAAACTCCATGGAAGTTATTTTTGGAATTAATAAAAAATACTGATGAAAGAATCAAGGCGAGGGGGCCCACACCCTGTCCACGAGGGTGTGGGGCGGCCCCCCTAGGGTGCGCCCCCTGCCTCGTGGGCCCCCTATAGCTCCACCGACCTCAACTCCAACTCCATATATTCACGTTCGGGGAGAAAAAATTCAGAGAGAAGGATTCATCGTGTTTTACGATACAGAGCCGCTGCCAAGCCCTAAACTCTCTCGGGAAGGCTGATCTGGAGTCCGTTCGGGGCTCTAGAGAGGGGAATCCGTCGCCATCATCATCATCAACCATCCTCCATCACCAATTTCATGATGCTCACCGCCGTGCATGAGTAATTCTATCGTAGGCTTGCTGGACGGTGATGGGTTGGATGAGATTTACCATGTAATCGAGTTAGTTTTGTTAGGGTTTGATCCCTAGTATCCACTATGTTCTGAGATTGATGTTGCTATGACTTTGCTATGCTTAATTCTTGTCACTAGGGCCCGAGTGGCATGATTTCAGATCTGAACCTATTATGTTTTCATGAATATATGTGAGTTCTTGATCCTATCTGGCAAGTCTATAGTCACCTATTATGTGTTATGATCCGTTAACCCCGAAGTGACAATAATCGGGATACTTACTGGTGATGACCGTAGTTTGAGGAGTTCATGTATTCACTAAGTGTTAATCCTTTGGTCCGGTACTCTATTAAAAGGAGGCCTAAATATCCCTTAGTTTCCAATAGGACCTCGCTGCCACGGGAGGGTAGGACAAAAGATGTCATGCAACTTATTTTCCATAAGCACGTATGACTATATTCGGAATACATGCCTACATTACATTGATGAACTGGAGCTAGTTTTGTGTCACCTATGTTATAACTATTGCATGAGTAATCTCATCCGACATAATTATCCATCACTGATCCAATGCCTACGAGCTTTTCACATATTACTCTTTGCTTAGTTACTTTACCGTTGCCACTGTTACTATTACTACAAAACTGCTACTGTTACTTTTGCCACTGTTACCGTTACTTCCATACTACTTTGCTACTAAATAGTTTGTTGCAGATATTAAGTTATCCAGGTGTGGTTGAATTGACAACTCAACTGCTAACACTTGAGAATATTCTTTGGCTCCCCTTGTGTCGAATCAATAAATTTGGGTTGAATACTCTACCCTCGAAAACTGTTGCGATCCCCTATACTTGCGGGTTATCAAGACTATTTTCTGGCGCCGTTGCCGGGGAGCGTAGCTCTATTCTTTGAGTCACTTGGGATTTATATCTGCTGATCATTATGAGGAACTTGAAAGATGAAAGAACTAAGATTTTTCCCTCAACTACGAGGGGAGGTAAGGAACTGCCATCTAGCTCTACACTTGATTCTCCTTCTATTTTGAGTAAGCTTGCAACACCTAAACCTGCTTCTACTATTAATTCTGATATGTCACATGTGATTAATGATGCCACTTTTGCTATGCGTGATACTTATGATGAAACTACTTCTATGCACTACAAAAAAATACACTTCCGTGATGATACGTGTTTGTCACAATAGGTCGCGTTTTCTGTCATGCATGTACATCCATGAAGATATTATGACAGAATCAAGATAGTCATACCTGTGCTGTCGTAGAAGTGTTCCATGACATTACCAAAATTATCATCACAGAAGTGTCCACTTCCATGACGATAAATCGCGCATCACAGAAGTGCTTTCGTCAAGGGTGACCGACACGTGGCATCCACCGTAACGGAACACCGTTAAGATACCGGGTCCCGTTTTGGATCCGATAACCCGTTAACAGCCGGTACCAATGGGGATTTTCCACGTGTAAAATCATCATTGGCTGGAGGAAACACGTGTCAGCTTCCCGTTGGCACATGTGTCACTCATCCAATGGCCGAGATGCGCTTATGAAATGTTGACACATGGACCGGCCCAAAATTGGCCCATAAAGTCTAAAGGGCCGGCCCAACTAAAGGGCCACAAGATTTTGCGGTCCATAATGGGCCGACCCGGCAAAAGGCCCACGAGATTTTGCGGGCCATAATGGGGCGGCCCAGCTAAAGGCCCACAAGTTTTGCGGGCCATAATGGGCTGGCCCAGCTAAAGGCCCGCGAGATTTTGTGGGCCATAACAGGCCGGCCCAGCTAAAGGACCCCAAGAATTTGCGGATCATAATGGGCCGGCCCAGCTAAAGGCCCATGAGATTCCGCCGCCCATAATGGGCCGGCCTAGCTGAAGGCCCAAAAGATTTTGATGACACTAGTAGGCCGGCCCATTAACAGGCTGCCATGTTTTGGGCCAAATGCCGACCCATATTTGATCTGGTCCATTAACAGCCTTCCATATTCCGGGCCTAATAGAGGCCCATATGAGATCCGGCCCGTTAAAAGCCTCCCACATTCTGGGCCAACTTACGGCCCAGATCAGGTCCGACCCTTTGAGAGGATTTGGGCTAAATTATGGCCCATATCAGATTCGGCCCGTCAACTGGACGCTATGCTTTTGGGCCCACTTGATAAAGGGCCATCTAGTAATTTGGCCTGATATTAGTTTTGTCCTGTTAAAGGCTCGTTTAACATTTCGACCCTATATATATTTCGGCATGTTAAAAGCCCGTCATATAGTTGGGCCTAACTACAGCCCCGTTTGCATCCGGCCTACTCAGAGTCGATAATCTGATTGGGCCAAACAAGGACCGGGACAATTTTGGCCTGTTATAAGCCCATGATTTGATTGGCACAGTCATGGGCTGGGGTCTAGTTTGGCCTGCTACCGGCCCGTGAGCTGTTCGGCATGTTTCAGGCCTAACCTAGTTTTTGGCCTCCTAAAAGCCCATTGTGTTTTCCTAGGAAAATAGGGCCGGCGGTTTACTCGGCCTATTAAAGGCTCGAATCTACTAGTGGGCCAGTTTACATTTAGGCCTGTTAACGGACCAAGATGACGGGGCCCATGATGCGGATCATACATAGTGATTTGCATGACAGCCTGATTATGTACCGTAATTTTATGATTTGGCCAGTTTACTTCGAAGACAGGATATATATACAGTAAAATAACTGCATCATTATGAATAAGAAAAAGTCCTAGACTCTACAATAAAGAAATTACGGCATATTACATCCACTAGGCATCAAAGTTCGCCACTATGATAATAAAGCACAAGCAGACAGCAGATTACATACACCGGGCATCAAAGATCGCCACCAGGGCAATTAAACACGCCAACAAAATAATATACAAAACCGGCAGCACTTCAATAGAGTTCAAGAAAGGTTAGCCCTGCTCGGAAGCTGCAGCGCAAGCAGCTGAGCCAGCTGATGAGACTGCACTTGTTTGACACTTATATCCTCCTCACTCCGAAAGATAAACAAGCAGATAGATGACATGTTTTGCACATATAAGTATCAGTGCTGACAATTCATCACATTTCTTACTGACGAATAAAGTGACACAGTTTAAAATAGCATTAACACAATATGATATTGTTCAGGTCAAGACATGGCAGGAAATGACATTGTGAAGGAGTTGGCAGCTTCATGACACCACTGGATTACAGATCAAGAATTGATAAGTATCAATGGTAAGTGTGCTGTCAATTTACCCATTTTAGATTGGCAAAATAAGATCACTTGCTCTGTATGGTTTAATTTACATGGCATGAAGAAGGAACTTGGTTGTACAACTGAAAACTTAAATTGAGAAGGAGAAACTTTTGTTTATGAACTACATAATAAACTTTAAACATGCAATTTGATGCAAACACCAAAAATAAACAGATGTTGCAGTCATGCCTAACCAAATATACACAACAAAGTTTGAAGGCTTGAGAAGGACAAACTTACATTATTGGTGAAGGCAGGCTCTATAAAGCCCTTGTCCATTCTGATGGGGGGGGGGCAATTCAGGAAGTTTACCATAGAATCTTCTTCATAAGCATTGCCTTTATTCTACATTTTGTCAAGAGTAAATATAGATGTGACAATATAAGAAAAAAATGGAGAATATTTAAGATAAGATGAAGAGTGATGCTACATAACCAAGTAACTATAAATGTAAGTACAATGATACAGGCAAAAGGTACAACCAAGAGCAATGTAGAGCTAAACTTCTTCAGTACCATCGGTGTTATCCAACCTTATGGTAAGAGTAAATATAGATCTGATGTGTAGAAAATGGAGGGCAAAGGAAAATAAGCTGCAGAGTGATGGTACATGAACAACTACCTGTCAATATAAGTACACTGATAAAGGACTGCAGGTACTTACAAGAACAACGCAGAGCTAAAAAACTTCATTGGCATTGGATATATTCTACACTAATGTAACCATTCATACAGATTAGATAATTTGGAGCGAACAATTGATAAGCAAGCTATCATGCATACTGATGTCACATAATGAACCAGGTATGTATGCAAGTATTGTGATACAGGACAACAGGTACTAACAAGAGCAAAGGAGTGGGCGGCATATTTGCGATATCATGTTGTTCTTTTCAAACCGGAATTCTTTTTTGAGTAGATTTCCTGCAAAAAAGATCCGTAAGGCACATGCGGAAAAGTAGAAGTTCAAATTGTCATGCGATATCATAGATAGTACCTCATCCTCGAAACGAGACCAGTGCATAACAAGGTTTTTCCATTCAATGTCTTCTAAATTTAGCACAGGAGACTTCACCGAAAATTCGTTTATAGACTTGCCATCAAAGTGTGATTTCCTCAGGTAACATCGATACTGCTGCTATGCTTCCTTGAAAAGTGCAAGCAAGCTTTGCTTGTCATGACCATCCAGATTGACACTCGCCTACTTACAACAATGCAATGTAAATCATTGATGTGTTCAATTAGTAGAAAACAGGAAAATAATCACCATGAATAATAGCACTTACACGTAAGTGGAACAGGAAGATGTGAAAATAGTGTTTGTCTTCACTATAATCTTCCCATGATGGGAATATATGCACGTAGTCCCTAACAACATTGAAAGCAATGTCTTTTAAACTAGGAATAACTGGAATGGGGTTCCAATCTGCAGGAATTGGCCGTCTCTGCAGTTGGGATAGGTCTTCGGCCAGTGGACTTGCTGTACTTTTTGCTGGAGTGGGAATTTTCCTGTGGTACGGCTGGTGCTATGGCAACTGAAATCAGCATACCTTTTGCTGGAGTGCAGGTCCTGTGTGGTGGGGCTAGTGGTGTGGCCAATGAAGTATGGGTACAGTCTGCTGGAGTCGGTCCTACGCTTTGTGTCACTGGTTGTACATCCAATATAAGTGGGGTGCTGTCTAATTTCTCTGGCACAACCACGTTTTTCTAGGACTTTGCTGGTGCTTCTTCAGGTTCGGCAATCACCCTCTTCCTTTTTGATGTCTGATGCACAAGAACAACATTTGAGTGAAAAACATGGTATGATGATAGATGGAATATGTATTGATAATGGATGGGCATGGCATCTCGACATATATGATGAGTAAACTAAGCAGATGGCGGTGCAACAAAGTAGAAGAAATGCATGACAACATATGCAAGATACGCGCAATCAATAAAACCTTGCCAAATTATAACAGACACCTTGATGGGTGAACATGACAGGCCATCTGCCTTTGACTCCTCGAGGTTAGAATAGTCATTAGGATCATATTCTGAACAAGAATCTGCAGGTGGGGAGCATATGAGTTTCATTGCATCTAGAATGGCACTCAATGCCTTGGTACCAATTTTGTAAGTCATTGTAGTGTTCCACAATATTCTTCTGATGCACGGATTCTGATATTCATTGTAATTACCTATAATATGTGAGAACCATGAAAACATAAATAGTTTTGAGATTATCTTTGTAATGCAGATGATATTCTAATATAGGGGCGCCCCTGTAAACACTTGTCTGCTATCACTGGATTCTAATGAGAGAGCTGATATGTGATGTAATATGGTGCGTGCATTTATATAATCTGGCACAAGTACACAAAAAAGGCTCCAGAAGTAAAGATAGTTGGCAGATGATAGGTTCATAATATACTGTAGAGAGAGTTTATTGCCAAACCATGATAACACGAGTACACAACAACTAGGCAGAACATAGTGTACATAACATGGGTACACCATTACCACGATATATAAATCAGGAAAGTGGAACTATCTTGAAAATACGGTTTTGTATTGCCGCTAGTAATTGAAAGCCCATCGATCACGTACAAGCCTCAGCTGTTGACTGCAGATGTCCCTGCGCCCCTTCCTGACAAGGAACATACTGTACATACTAAATACAGAATAAACAAACAGGAACATGTTAAAGAACAGAAGAGGAAGCATATTCTTGAGGTTCCGCTTCATTGCATACAATGTTGGTTGCCCACTCAAGATGAATCACAGCGCCCAAAGAAATGCAATTCCATGTTGTCTCTCTATATGTGGCAATTTTGAACAAGAGTCAACAGGTGGGGAGCGTATGAGTTTCATTGCATCCAGAATGGCACTCAATGCCTTGGTGCCAATTTTCTAAGTCATTCAGTGTTTAGCTTCAAGAGTGGACTGCTGCTAGTTTGACACAAAGCAGCTACACAGATCATAGTGTAGATATAACGGGAAAACCTTAAGCATCAGAGTAAAATCAGCAAAGTGGAACTTGCTAGAATATATGTGCTAGTATTGCCAGTACGTCTAGAAAGGCTTTGGATACCAGCTCTCTTCAAGTGAAGGTGCAGTACTGTTAATATCAGTGTAACTCTCAAAGGCGACACAGCTCCCTCATTTCCTTGCTATTCTTATAGGATTCAAGTGGGCAGACCACTACAAATCCTATTCCTATGTTTACAAAATCTTACGAATCAAAGAGGCTCATAGTGTCAATCACAACCAACCGTATAGACCTCTACACTGCAAATGTCCCCGCTCATCTTCAGTACAAGGAACATACTGTACTAGTATCATACTCCCTCCGTTCCAAAATATAAGTCTTGTTAGAGATTTCCACTATGGATCACATAAAGATGTATCCAGATACATTTTAAAGTGTAGATTCACTCATTTTGCTCCATATGTAGTCCATGGTGGAATCTATACAAAGACTTGTATTTAGGAACGGAGAGAGTACATATTAAAGAAGAACGAAAGAGGAATATGGTAAAGAAGAGCAAGCAAATTTTGGATAATAAAATGTTGGTTGCGTAGTGTCCACACATGATGAACCAGAGCGCATTAAGAATGCAACTCCCAGTTGTCTCTCGACCATTTCATGCGGTTGGATGAAGATCCTACGTCTCCTAACCCTTCTTCTTCCTCATCTCTGATTCTTCCCATACAAAACACCGCACGGGCCGCCGGCCGGACCACCGGCCCCCACCGCTTGTGTTCCTCCGCCACCCCACCCCTCACCCCTGCCCTCACAGCCACCCACGTCGAGTTTTCTTTGTTCGGCGAGGCCCCACAACCACCCGAGCCCCTTCGTTTGCACCGGCGAACTCCGACGAGCTCTAAAAAATCAACTGAACTAATTTTGAAATTTAGTCTACTGCGATTTAACTAGTGTGGAATATAAAAGGGGAAAACCATAAGCATTGGGAGTATAGTGTTGAGCTGCCATGGCGGATCTGTAGGTGCAAACCGGACAAAGGCAACTTCGCAACCAAGACAAGAACTCAGAGTAAAGCAGTGGCGTTCTATTTTATTGCTACGATAAATAAGTTGAGCAGATACGAAAGAGTACCGCCTCTGGTGCGGCGCCGTGTATGCATCTACTGAGAATTTGACGGTGATGCGGTAGTGATGGTTGTCGGCGGCATGGAATCAGATCTAGGAGGGTAGACAGTAGCGGCAGGGCACGGTGGATGAGACGGTCGTAGGAGCAGCACCGGCAAGGTGGACGACAGCGAGGATGAAGCGAGAGGACGGGATGCAAGGATCCCGGTCCAAAGCCGTGGATGAGAGAGGTCAATCTCCTGTAATGGACGGCGGCGTCGGGGTATCAGCTCCGGCATGGTGGAGAAGGACGATGGTGGATGGCGTGGTGGACGTCGGCGGACGGAGGAGGCTGGGGTGGAGAGGGTTTTTTGGCGCCCACAGAGTATGAATGAGGAAAAGGGAGGTAGAGAGGAAGGGGGGAACCATGTATTCAGGGCGCGCTTGTCTCTAATGCGAGGAAATTTAAAAACTTAGCCCCCGTTTCACATTTCCTACATCACAACAATATTAGTCGGTTGGGGATAGGACGGTAATCTCGCATACACCGAATATTTGCCGACGAGAGTTTGATTTTGGCGCCCACCATGTATGAATATGAATCAGGAAGGGATTCGATTTCGGCGGAGGACACACTGTGTTTTGGCGCCCACCGTGTATGAATCCGAGTGAGAGGCGGTTATGTCACGTTTGGGTGAAATTACAAACCTACCCCTATCAAAACCTATAGAAATCCAGCAGATAGGCTTTGCATGGCAGGGATAGGCAGTAGTAATTTCCATCTCGCAGATTTTGGTTTCGGGCGGTGATGGAGTCATGTACCTAGGGTAGGGTCGCAGACCTGATCTAAGTACCCTGCCCAAGGACACCCTTAGAAGAGATCACCTTCCAGTCGACCTATGAGGGACTCACTCGACTGACTTGAAGGACTCGACCACGAAGACTCACTCGACCACCAGAAGGTCAAGAGGCACTCTGCACTGCAACGGTCTGTAATTAAATAGACTTTATGATAGTAAAGACACTTTATGTGGGGCGTTACCGGTAACGCCCCGGACTTAATGTACCTTAAACCCTTCATTACGTGGGTTGGCTGGGGTCCTGGCGCACTCTATATAAGCCACCCCCCTCCACAGGCAGAAGGGTTCGACACCTTGTAATCCATATACATATAATCCACTGGCCGCCTCCGGGCTCCGAGACGTAGGGCTTTTACTTCCTCCAAGAAGGGCCTGAACTCGTACATCTCTTGTGTTTACAACCTCTCCATAGCTAGGACCTTGCCTCTCCATACCTACCCCGCACTCTACTGTCAGGTTTAGATCCACGACAGTTGGCGCCGACCGTGGGGACGGTGTTTTAGCGATTTTGTGGAGAAGTTGCGATTCTTCCGAGTACTTTCATCATGGTAGCTGCTGGAGTTTTGGTCAAGGGTCGAGAGATTAGTCTCGGTGCTCTCACCTTCGTCGCCGACGACTCCGCCTGGATCCAGGAGGCTCCACTCGACATCGATGCGCTCCCCGTCCGCGGTGTGATGCATTTTCGCGCATGTGTCCGCGGCGTTCTGCTGCGGCAACCGTCGACCCCATATCAGTCGACTCCCCTATCGACCACCCTCCCGGTCTCCCGCCAGCGCAAGCGCTTGGGTCGGTCGAGGCTTCAGCGGTGGGTGAGACACGCGGTGGCTCGCCAGACGGCCACCACCCAAGTTGCGGCAATAGAGCCCGACGAATCTCTCTACGGCCTGTTCAATCTGTCGACTGGCTCTGTAGAGACTGCATCCGAATGAGATAGCAGTGATCCAGCGGCGGAAATCCTGATGGTCGACGGGCCTCGCAGCCCCCCTGGCTTCGCCCGTGATGTTGGGGCAGGCGATGGAGGCAACCCCGCACGAGACCACGAAGAGTACCAGCCCTAGCCACTCGACTCTCTGCAAAGAGAGGAACTTCGCCGCAGGAACATGGATGCCCTGCATACTCCTATCGCAGGAGAAACCCCCGAGGCTCGCGCCTTGGAGGAGGCACGTTTGGCCAATTTGGCCGAACGCGCTCGCCTGGAGAATCTTCAGCGAGCACTCGACGAGCGCGCGCGGCAACGAGTTCCCGACGCCAATCGACGTCAACTCTTCCCGCCGACTCAGGTATATCGAACCCCAATCCAGAATTTAGCAGCTGCGACCCATATAGCAGAGTCCATCCAGCCCTCTCAGTCGGAAACTGGCAGAGGCTTGATGCAGATCAGGGATCTGCTCCCGGCAGCAGGAGATCAGAATTCAGCCGTGTCGCAGTCGCGCAACAGAATTCACAGTCGATCCGTCGCTGCGAATACGGTTCAGTCGGCTCACAGTCCCAGATCGCCTCTGCGGCGTGAAGGGCGCGAGAATCGGCGAGACCAATATGGAGACCGACACGACCGAGATGATAGGCGTCGAGTGCCCACTTCCCCTCCGAGGGGTGGGTCTTATGCTCCTCGGCAGCAAGATGACAGACGTCAGCTCAGTGCGGGGTGAAGAGTTCCAGTCGACCCCAGAGAACCAGGCTTCGACGCGTGATCCATTATCGTGCAAGGCTTGGTCGACCGGAACAGAGCCCATCGAGGTGGACTCGACAGAGATGCGCCCACGAGCAGTCGAGTGCACGTTTCTGGTCCGGAATGTTTGAGCAGAGCTATCAGAGCCGCAGTGATTCCTCCCAGTTTCAGGTTGGCAACAGGAGTCAGCAAGTTCACCGGTGAGTCTAAGCCCGAAACTTGGCTTGAGGACTACCGAGTGGCGGTTCAGATTGGTGGTGGGAATGACGAGGTGGCCATGAAGCATTTGCCCCTCATGTTGGAAGGTTCTGCCAGAGCGTGGTTGAATCAGTTACCTCCTAGCAGCATTTACACTTGGGAAGATCTGTCCCGAGTGTTCGTCAGAATGTTTGAAGGAACTTGCAAGCGACCGGCTGGGTTGACGGAGCTGCAAGTCTGCGTGCAGAAGACCAATGAGACTCTTAGGGAGTATATTCAGAGATGGATCACTTTGCACCATACTGTCGAGAATGTGTCTGATCATCAGGCAGTCTGCGCCTTCAAGGATGGTGTCAAGAACAGAGAATTGAGTTTGAAATTTGGTCGAACCGAAGACATGACCTTGAGTCGGATGATGGAAATTGCTACCAAGTACGCCAACGGCGAAGAAGAAGACCGACTCCGAAGCGGCAAGCACAAGCCGAGCCACTCGGAGAAGGGAAACACCAGTCGGAAACAGAAGCGGAAGGCTGAACCGGCAGCTCCTGGAGAGGCTCTGGCCGTGACTCATGGAAAGTTTAAGGGGAAACCAAAAGGATCCTGGAACCCTAAGAAGGTAAAGGATAAAGAAGGGAACGACGTGATGGATATGCCGTGTCACATCCACACGAAGAAAGACGAAGAGGGGAATATCATTTACCCAAAGCATACCACTAGCCAATGTCGACTCCTGATCCAGCAGTTTCAAGGAAAACAGTCTAAAGACAAGGAAAAGGAGTCGGACAAGGCCGAAGACAAGGAGGACAGTGAGGAAGGATATCCGCATGTCAACTCCACTCTGATGATCTTTGCAGATGTGGAAAGCAAGAGTCGATTGAAAGTCATTAACCGCGAGGTGAACATGGTTACCCCAGCAAAAGCAAATTATCTGAGATGGTCCCAAACACCCATCACATTCGACCAATCTGATCACCCGGATCATATTGCCACCCCTGGGAGGCAAGCTTTGGTGGTCGATCCAGTTGTCGAAGGCACTCGACTGACAAAAGTGCTGATGGACGGTGGTAGCGGGCTGAATTTGTTGTATGCAGACACACTGAAAGGAATGGGCATTCCGATGTCCCGACTGAGCACCAGTAACATGAGCTTTCATGGAGTCATACCAGGGAAGAAAGCCGAGTCACTCGGCCAAATAGCTCTGGACGTGGTGTTTGGTGATTCGAAACATTTTCGCAAAGAGAAGTTGACGTTTGAGGTCGTGGATTTTCAGAGTGCATATCATGCCATTTTGGGGAGACCAGCTTATGCACGGTTCATGGCTCGACCATGTTACGTGTACCTCAAATTGAAGATGCCCGGCCCCAAAGGAGTGATCACTCTCACCGGTGACCGGAAAAAGGCAGAAGAGTGCTTTCAGAAGGGCTCAAAGATTGCTGATTCCCAGGTGACAGCGGTCGAGTTTGAAGAATACAAGCAAAACGCAGATCCGAGTGATTTGCTGCGATCCAAGAAACCCTCCACAGAATCTGCATTTCAGTCGTCCGGTGAGACGAAGCCTGTTCACATTCACCCGACCGACCCCGATGCAGCCCCGACCCACATCTCCACAACACTCGACCCGAAATAGGAAGAAGCGCTCATCCAGTTCCTCCGTGAGAACTGGGACATTTTTGCATGGAAGCCCGCTGACATGCCAGGTGTTCCCAGGGGACTGGCTGAGCATCGCCTAAGAGTCGACTCATCAGCAAAACCAGTCAAAGAGCATCTTCGGCGGTCCGCCGTCCAGAAGAGAAAAGCCATTGGTGAGGAAGTGGCTCGACTGTTGGCGGCAGGATTTATCCGAGAGATATACCACTCCGAATGGCTCGCTAATGTCGTCATGGTTCCTAAGAAGGACAAATCGCTCCGAATGTGCATTGATTTCAAGCACATCAACCGGGCCTGCCTGAAAGATCATTTACCTCTCCCTCGCATAGATCAAATTGTTGACTTGACCGCGGGATGCGACAGATTGTCTTTTCTAGACGCCTACTCCGGGTACCACCAGATCCGTCTGTACGGACCCGACGAGGTAAAAATAGCTTTCATCACTCCATTCGGGTGCTTCTGCTATATCACCATGCCATTCGGCCTCAAGAATGCCGGAGCCACATTTATGCGAATGATTCAGAAGTGTCTACTCACTCAAATCAGTCGGAATGTGGAAGCATATATGGATGATATCGTCGTCAAGTCACGAAAAGGTTCCGACCTGCTCGCTGACCTCGCCGAAACATTTGCCAACCTCAGAAGGTATGATATCAAGCTCAATCCATCAAAGTGCACATTCGGAGTTCCCGGTGGCAAGTTACTCGGTTTTGTCATTTCCGAGCGAGGGATCGACGCTAATCCAGAAAAGATCGGCACTATTCTCCGAATGAAACGCCCTGTGCGAGTGCACGATGTCTAGAAGCTTACTGGATGCTTGGCCGCATTAAGTCGATTCATCTCACGACTCGGTGAAAAGGCATTGCCTCTTTACCGACTGATGAAGAAGGCAGACAAGTTCGAGTGGACTCCAGAAGCTGATGCAGCGTTTGCCGAGCTAAAAGCTCTGCTCTCCACCCAGCCGGTGCTTGCTGCTCCAATCAGCAAAGAGCCTTTGTTGCTTTATATCGCAGCCACAGGACAAGTCGTCAGTACAGTGCTTATGGTCGAGCGAGAAGAAGAAGGAAACGCTTTCAAAGTTCAGCGCCCAGTGTATTATTTGTCTGAAGTCTTGACTCCATCCAAGCAGAGATATCCTCATTATCAGAAGCTTGTGTATGGAATATACATGACCACAAAGAAGGTTGCTCATCATTTCTCTGATCATTCCATCACAGTCGTCAGCGACGCTCCACTATCAGAGATTTTGCACAACAGAGATGCAACTGGTCGAGTGGCGAAATGGGCGATTGAACTTCTTCCCCTTGATATAAAGTTTGAGGCAAAGAAAGCCATTAAGTCCCAGGCAATAGCAGATTTCCTCGCCTAGTGGATTGAACAGCAGCAGCCGACTGAAGTTCACTCGGAGCATTGGACCATGTTTTTTGATGGCTTAAGATGTTGAATGGTTCCGGTGCTGGGGTTGTCCTGGTTTCCCCCAGAGGAGATAAGCTCAGATATGTGCTCTAGATTCACTTCGATTCCTCCAACAATGAGGCAGAGTATGAGGCCCTCTTATACAGATTGCGCATGGCCATTTTACTCGGCGTCCGTCGCCTGATGGTCTATGGCGATTCAGATTTAGTGGTCAACCAAGTGATGAAGGAGTGGGACGTGAGAAGCCCAGCCATGACTGGATACTGCAGTGCAGTGAGGAAGCTGGAAAAGAAGTTCGAGGGGTTGGAGCTCCATCATATACCCCGACTGAAAAATCAAGCAGCTGATGATCTAGCAAAGATAGGTTCCAAGAGAGGAGCCATTCCGAGTGGTGTGTTCTTGGAGCATATACACACTCCGTCAGTCAAAGAAGATCCTTTCACCGAAGAAGCTCCATAGCCCAAGAGTGCCACAGATCCTACTGAGGTTGAAGTCCCAGCAGTGGTCGACTTGGTCATGGAGGTCTTGGTGGTCATTCCCGACTGGACAATTCCGTATATCGCGTATATCCTGAGAAAAGAGCTTCCGGAGGATGAGGAAGAGGTCGACAGATCGTCCGTCGATCTAAAGCCTTTACCGTAATCAAAGGACAGTTATATAGAGAAAGCGCGACTGGAGTTGGTCAGAAGTGCATAACACCAGAAGAAGGTCGAATCATCCTTAATGATATCCACTCGGGGACCTGTGGTCATCATGCGTCTTCTCAGACCATCGTGGCCAAAGCATACCGAGCCGGATTTTACTGGCCAAAGGCGAATTAGATGGCAAAGGAAATAGTGGATAAGTGCGCGGGATGTCAGTTCTACTCGAATATGTCGCACAAGCCTGCATCAGCTCTGAAGACCATTCCACTCGTCTGGCCTTTCGCAGTATGGGGGTTGGACATGGTCGGTCCGTTGAGAACAGGTCGAAGTGGCTTCACGCATGTACTGGTAGCAGTCGACAAGTTCACCAAGTGGATTGAGCCTAAACCAATCAAGAACCTTGACGCCGGTACTGTTGTTAGCTTCATCAGGGAACTGATATTCAGATATGGAGTCCCGCACAGCATCATTACGGATAATGGGTCGAACTTTGACTCGGAGGAATTCAGGGATTTCTGCAACTCTCAAGGCACACGAGTTGACTATGCTTCAGTCGCCCATCTGCAGACGAATGGACAAGCAGAGCGAGCCAATGGCCTGATTCTCAAGGGATTGAAACCCCGACTGATGCATGATCTCAAGCATGCAGCTGGAGCGTGGGTCGACGAACTTCCCTCGGTGCTTTGGGGACTGCGGACCACACCTAATCGATCGACCGGAAGAACTCCATTCTTCTTGGTCTACGGAGCTGAAGCAGTCTTGCCGAGTGATCTTCTCCACAATGCTCCTCGAGTTGACAAAGCAGAAGCTGAATAAGCGCGGCAGGACGCAGTCGACCTTTTAGAGGAAGAAAGGGAGATGGCTCTGATCCGATCGACCATCTACCAACAAGATTTGCGTCATTTCCACGCCAGAAATGTGAGGGGTCGAGCCTTCCAGGAAGGAGATTTAGTTCTCCGAGTGGATCAGAAGAAACATCACAAACTTGCTCCTTCTTGGGAAGGACCCTTCATCGTCGCGAAAGTTCTCCACAACGGGGCGTACCGTCTTTACAACGTCGAACATAATATCAACGAGCCCCGAGCTTGGAACGCGGAACTACTCCGCCCATTTTACACTTAAGTTTATCACCCGGATGAGTTGCAATAAAGTACTCCTGTAGTTCATGGATTTCAAAATAATAGTGTCATAGTTCCTCCATAATTTTTGTCACTTTTTATTTTGTCCAATAAAATTTTCCCCTCAGTGGGTGACTTAGCCGTGAATCCGTTTCGCCTAAGTTTGTAAAAATCCTTACCGAGTGGTGAGCCAGACTCCCACTCGGAGGCTTAGCTGCGAATCCGTTTCACCTAAGATTAAATAAAATCCTACCGAGTGGTAAGCCAGACTTCCACTCGGAGGCTTAGCTGCAGTCCAAGTAATCGCCTAAGTTATCAAAATCCTACCGAGTGGTAAGCCAGACTTCCACTCGGAGGCTTAGCTGCAGTCCAAGTACTCGCCTAAGTTATAAAAATCCTACCGAGTGAAGAGCAAACCTCTCTCTCGGGGGCTTAGCTGCAGCCCAGTGCTCGCGTAAGATATAAAAATCCTACCGAGTGAAGAGCAAACCTCTCACTCGGGGGCCTTAACTGCAGCCCA
>NC_041381.1:33360812-33368440 GCF_002162155.2 Triticum dicoccoides | reverse complement strand
ACTCGCCTAAGTTATAAAATTCCTACCGAGTGGTAAGCCAGACTTCCACTCGGGGGCTTAGCTGCAGCCCAATGCTCGCCTAAGATATAAAAATCCTACCGAGTGGTAAGCCAGACTTCCACTCGGGGGCTTAGCTGCAGCCCAGTGCTCGCCTAAGATATAAAAATCCTACCGAGTGAAGAGCAAACCTCTCACTCGGGGGCTTAGCTGCAGCCCAGTGCTCGCCTAAGATATAAAAATCCTACCGAGTGAAGAGCAAACCCCTCACTCGGGGGACTTAGCTGCAGCCCAGCGCTCGCCTAAGTGGATTAAGGAATAAGTCGACTGCAGTGAGCGTCTTGCTTTGAACCTGCAAAAGACATTTCAAGCCGAAAGCAATCATATTCAAACATCAAATTCAAGTTCGGAACGATACCTAAAGGAACCGAAAGTGCTCAAGCGCTAAGCCTGTTAAGGTTTATCGGTTACAACTCCACTCGGCATACCGAGGCAAATTTAAAGTGTCGAGCTTAAAAGAAGTTTTTTACCCCTCTTGTGGAGGGCTGGAAGGTGCAACAAACTCATCAAGATCAATTCCATCTGCGATCCGAGTGGCAGCAGCAATGAAAATTTCCATAAAGGACCTGAAGTCGTGTTTCTTGGTGTTGGCCACCCAGAGGGCCGCCAGCTTGTCTTCTCGCGCATCTTTGCAGTGGACTCGGGCCAGACACAGAGCAACATCTGCACCGCACCGAGCCGAGGACTTTTTCCACTCCTGCACTCGACCAGGGACCGTGTTCAAGCGAGTCACCAGCGACTCGAGGTCGTTCGGGAGTGTCTCCCTGGGCCAGAGCGTTGAGTCGATACGAGATGTGGCGACCTTCAGCCTTGCAAGATAGTCCACGACAGCTGCGACACGGGACTCCAGTCAGAAAACATTCATGGCAACTTCGTCGTTCACCGGAGAATTGACGGGGTCAAGGTTTGGTTCCAGCCGGCTAGTCTCTTCTTCAAAGTCTTGGCAAAATTCTGCAAAGGTGATCACCGAGTCAAGGCAATGGTCGAATGGAAAAATCACAGTTGAAAATGATTGTTGAGCGTAAAGGTTTACCTTCAAGCATAAGGAACAACTTCTTGGCAAGACCGCTCAGGAAGGCCTCCAGATCATTTTTCTTCCCAAGAGCAGCTTTCAGATTGGTATTTTCTTGTTCAAGCTTGGTGACTGAAGCTAACTTCTCGTCAGCAAGCTTGATCTTCTCAGCTAGTTCAAGGTCTTTTTTCTGTTGGGCCTCCTTCACCTTACCTGCAAGTTACAGCAAGATCAGATTTTGAAACAAATAAAGGGAAAAAGCAGTCGTCGAGGTCTCACCAAACATACCTTTGGTCTCCTCCTTTGCCTTCGTCAGATTCTCCTGAACCAGCTTCAAATCCAGCTCGAGCTGAATGTGCTTGTTTTCCAGCTCAGTGTAGCGAGCCGCAAGGTCACAGGATCTCTGCGAAGAACCAGTCGACTAAATGTCAAAGATAATTCACTTCTGAGTGGAAAAGGAAAGATCATGCGTTTCTAAGACTACAGCCGAATACAAGCATTCGACCGTAGTCTCGGGGACTACACCCAGTGGGTGCACTCAGCGTGCCCCCACTAATCCTATTGAAGACAGAGTCGACCAGTCGACCTCAAAAAAAAACAAGATGTATTCTTTAAGACTGTAATCGACTACAAGCAGTCGAGCACAGTCTCGGGGACTACATCCAGTCGCCATAGTCGAATGACGGAAAGACTGAGCTTATAAAGCCTAAGGCCGACTGCCAGCAGTCGACCTTAGCCTTGGGGACTACACCCAGTGGGTGCACTCAGTGTGCCCCCACCGGTTTGCGAAATCCATTCGCCATAGTTGAATGACGGAAAGACTGAACTTATAAAGCCTAAGGCCGACTGCCAGCAGTCGACCTTAGCCTTGGGGACTACACCCAGTGGGTGCACTCAGCGTGCCCCCACCGGTTTGCGAAATCCATTCGCCATAGTCGAATGACGGAAAGACTGAGCTTATAAAGCCTAAGGCCGACTGCCAGCAGTCGACCTTAGCCTTGGGGACTACACCCAGCGGGTGCACTCAGCGTGCCCCCGCTAACACGGAGTTTAAATCGACACACCCAGTGGGTGATTACTATAAATTCTGGAAAGAAAAGCTTTTGATAGCATATCCTAACAGAACAAGCGGTGGTCGACTGACCTGAACATTGCTTTGAAGGGCGGAACTGGCGTCGTAAGCTGCCTGGCTCGCATCCCGGATGGTCTTCAACTGCTCCATCATGATCCCTGCCTAGCGTATCGCCTCCTTCGCGGCGCCAGCTTGGTCCTCTGGGACGTGGTGCGTCGTGAAGAGGGAGGGCTGCAGAGCACTCGTCAGTGGATCTGCGAAGGACCCAGTGTGTCGAGTGGTGTTCTCCTCCTCCGCGACCAGAGTCTCAGGCACCGTCACATCCTGGGGCACCCTGCCGGCAGACGCTTTCCTACTCCTTCTGTGCTTCAGCGGTTCCTCATCTTCATCGTCATCAGGGAGAGTGATAACAACATTGGATGGAGCTACAGAAAAGAATTAGAATTAGAGATCATGAGTCAGTCGACTAGAAACGGTGTGAAGAGTATAGTACCAGGTTTTGAGGTTGCTGCGTCCTCCATCTCATGGTCGTCAACTCCAAAAAATCAGTCGACTAACTTCAGCGCCAACCAGAGATAAAGTTCACACAAAACAAGAAGACTTAAGCAGCATGATTACCCTGATATGGTGGGGATGGACACCTTCATCTTCGGCAGGAGCTTGGTCGGCTTTGACGGGGCCGCCCTGGGCTGCTTCGACGCCTTTTCAGTCGGCGCTGGAGAGGTGGTCCGAGGGCGCATGGTCGACTGTGTGACAGTCGCAACCCCCTTGCCACGTTCAGTCGTAGGGTCATGGACAAGCTTCGACCGCCTTTCCGAGCGCGGTGGTGCGACCTCCTCCTCCTCCTCTTCTTTGTCCTCATCATCATCATCATCATCATCATCGTCATCGTCATCATCATCATCCTCAGCGGCGTTCGAGTCCCACTCCTCCTCCTGGCTCTCGCCCCCGCTCGCTTCTCCCTCCTCAGTCGGAGCCTGGGCTCCATTGGGCATCAAGTACAGCTCAGTGAGGACCTGATAGACATCAAGACAAAGATCAGTCGACCGATCGGCAGAAAAAACAGAAATAAATGTGACAAGAATACAATGCGAAGTGGAGCGGACATACCTTGTTTGGATCACTGTGGTGGTCGAGTGGAGGAATCCTTCTGGCTCCGCGAGGGTTATCCTTGTTCCCAGTAACAACGGCCATCCACCTTTCCAGAGTGGCATCGTCGACTGCTTCTGGATTGACCCGAGTCTCATCCTCAGTCCCGCGGTACAACCACATGCAATGGCTCCGGAACTAAAGAGGCTGGATACGACGCCTAAGAAAAACCTCCAGGAGATCCATACCCGTCACTCCCTCCCGAACCAATTGAACTACACGCTCCATCAACATCTTCACGTCAGCTTTCTCCTCCGGAATCACCTTCAGAGAGGAGGGCTTGTTCACTCGGCCCATGGTGAACTGAGGGAGTCCACTCGACTGCCCCGGCGTCGGCTGATCCTAGCAGTAGAACCAGGTCGACTGCCAGCCTCTGACTGACTCGGGAAATGTCATGGCTGGGAAGGTGCTCTTGTTCCTCACCTGGATCCCCAGACCCCCACACATTTGGACAACTCGGTTTTTTCTTCGCCTGGGCTCGCCTTCTTCACGGTCTGAGAGCGACACGTGAACATGTGCTTGAACAAGCCCCAATGCGGTCGACAACCCAGAAAACTCTCACACATGGACACAAACGCGGCAAGATAGGCGATAGAATTCGGGGTGAAGTGGTGGAGTTGCGCCCCAAAGAAGTTCAAGAAACCACGGAAGAAAACGCTCGGCGGCAAAGAAAATCCACGGTCGACATGGGTAGCCAGAAGCACGCACTCACCCTCTTCCGGCTGGGGCTGCCACTCTTTCCCCGGAAGCCTTGCGGCCCCATGAGGGATCAGGCCCTCGTTGGCCATGTCGAGGAGATCCTTCTCCGTGATGGTCGATTGGATCCAATCTCCCTGGACCCAGCCTTTCGGCAGGCGAGATCTAGACGAAGACCCGCCGCGACTGGTGGATCTCCCCTTCGCCTTCTCCGTCGCCGACGCCTTCTTCGCGCGTTCCAGCGCCGCCGTCTTCTCCTTGACCATGGCTGCCGGCGAGACGCGCGAGGAGAAGTTGTGCGGAGGCGAGAGCGAGCGCGGTGGGCGGAGACGAAGAGAACAGAGAGAGAATGCTGAGGCACTGCTCAAAAAACCCTCGCCGGGCGCGTTTATAAGATCCCTTCCGAGTGGATGACAGGTGGGCCCGGTCGATCTAATCATATCCTGAAATAGTTGCGCGGACGTGATACGTGGCGAAAAAAGCGGCGCGGGGATCGAGGCGTCTATGCCCTATCCCATCCGAGCGCCGCGGTCCGCCCCGCTTCGCGCGCTTCTCCAAATTTCGTATCCTGCGGAATCCGCGAACGGCAGATCGGTCTGCCAGACGCGGGATTTCCTGCGATCCGTCGCTCGGAAATCGGCGAAGTCCAAAAGATCACTCGACGAAGGAAAAGAATGGATCGAGTGGACTGAAGAAAAGTTGTTCACTATCAACGAAGAGATTTTTTGGTCCAAAACAACGCACGACCAGTATGCGAAGGCCAACCGGAAACAGCATCAACTCCTTCATCACTCAAGCCTCAATCCATTCGGGGGCTAATGATGGAGTCATGTACCTAGGGTAGGGTCGCAGACCTGATCTAAGTACCCTGCCCAAGGACACCCTTAGAAGAGATCACCTTCCAGTTGACCTACGAGGGACTCACTCGACTGACTTGAAGGACTCGACCACGAAGACTCACTCGACCACCAGAAGGTCAAGAGGCACTCTGCACTGCAACGGTCTGTAATTAAATAGACTTTATGGTAGTAAAAACACTTTATGTGGGGCGTTACCAGTAATGCCCCGGACTTAATGTACCTTAAACCCTTCATTACGTGGGCTGGCTGGGGTCCTGGCGCACTCTATATAAGCCACCCCCCTCCACAGGCAGAAGGGTTCGGCACCTTGTAATCCATATACACATAATCCACTCGACCGCCTCCGGGCTCCGAGACGTAGGGCTTTTACTTCCTCCGAGAAGGGCCTGAACGCGTACATCTCGTGTGTTTACAACCTCTCTATAGCTAGGACCTTGCCTCTCCATACCTACCCCCCACTCTACTGTCAGGTTTAGATCCACGACAGGCGGTTACTGCGACTTTCCTCGCTTCGTTCAAATTTTGCAGAGTGCACGTTTACCGTGCCAACTCAATTCGAACCCCGTTTGTATTCTATTTTTTTTGGCGGGATCCATTTTCAATTGGAATTAATTCTATATACTTCATTTTTTATATGTACTTTCAAAAGCACAACACCATTTATACCTAAATATGGTTTACAAATGGCATGATCTCAGATTCATAAGGTTGTATCCATCAATTTGGATTTTCAAATATTTGAAACCATTATGTTGAAATCCAATGTATGCATTCCTCGCTAACTGTCTCCAATTAATGTGTGTTTCATGCGGTTTTTTTACTTCTCAAACATGTATAATGTGTTTCACACACACAACATATAGTGTAGTCCTGTTTAGACATTAATTGCATATAAACCATGCATTGTTTGTAATTAAAGAATCTATGGATCACCAATATTGATCAAGTATATAACATTACATGTGTGCCCAAATTCAAATGAATATGCATGTTTGATACACCAATTTGCGTTATGATATTATCGATGTCGCGATCTCCAGTTTTAATATTTGAATCCCCTTTAATCCAGATATTCGTCTCATATAGCTATCACTCATGCTTATATAGGACTATCTCTCTGGACCTATACGCGTTCATCGTCTCCCAGGTATCTCTCGTGCTACTTGTATGTCGACAATGATCTTTAATCTTCGTAACACACTGACGGTACTCTCTCCCTCGACCTTCATCACACTATCTCTCTCTAAGTATATCTTGCTCCCTGCTATGTGTCTCTAACTATGATTCTCCATGTGGAATCTCTTTCTCTCACACAAACACAAAACTTTGTCTCCTGAGGTCTCATTTCTCTCTACTATTCCCATGTGTGCCACTCGCACACCCCTCATACAGAGATGTCTTTCGCTCCTTAGATATGAAACCTATGACTCTTCCTCTTAAATATCTCTTTCTCACACACAAACACAAACTCTGTCTCCCAGGGTCACATATTTCTCCACTGTTCTCTTGTATGTCGCTCACACACTCTCTCTCTCCCTAGAGATATCTTGCGTTCCCTCATATGTCTCTCTAGCTATCACTCTCATTGTGAAATATCATTCTCTCTTGCAGACACAAAACTCCGTCTCTCGGGATATCATTTCTCTCTAATATCTGTTTGTATGTGACTCACATGCACCCTCTCTCTGTCTCTCTCACACCCACACACATAACTCAGCCTTCTGATCCACTTGACTCCTATCTATAACGCACACTAGCTAGCATCTTTATCTTTCTATTTATCTGCATCTCCATCAACCTTCTTTCTTGCCCTCACTCTTGCTTCCTATTACGCACACTACATATGTTTCTATCTACATGCATTTAAGTCCCCTCTTTTTATCTTTCTCTCACAAACACATATATAACTTCACCCTCTGAACCACCAGACGGTCATCTCCAACACTCAAACTAGTGCATGTCCCTCTAGCTAGCATCTCCATCTCTGTATCTATCTGTAGTTTCTCCGTCAACATTTCTTTCTCGCACGGAGTCTTGCTTCCTATCACCCACACTATATATGTCTCTCCATACATATGCATTTATAGGTTGATCTCTTTTGCACAATGTTGTGCCTCACTCCATCTGCTCGCCATAGATGCATGCTACAGCCCACGCCACTATCTCTTAAAGACAAAAACACATGCTCAGTTGTCGGGCCTTCTTCCCTGCATTCTCACATGCATGCATATTGTCATATAGATCCATCTCTCCCATGTCGTTGATCTTATGACTTATGTCTTCTTTCTTTTATCTCGATCATGCGCGCGCGCACACACACATCCCACATATACATGTATACCTCTCACACATGCATGTTCAAGGTCTCTATGTCTCCATACGTAGTTAATTACCCTCAACCCTAACGCCACATCGAATCGTTCTCCTCTTGTGTGCACATAACTTCCATCTGGATGGGTAAAACACACACTCACACTTAACAATCTCCTTCTACCTACCCCCTCTCACTCTTCCCCTATATCCCCGAAACCAATAAGACCATCCCTTTGTTTAATTCCCGCCTACATGCACCATCGATATATAGTAGTCTTCCTCGGTGTCTCTCGAACAAACACGTTCTGTCGATGTCGACTCCTCTCACGCGCACACACCTTTTCTTCCCTCTCTACAGACATTTTCTCTCTCGGACCCCATCATTGGTGGCCTCTACCATACACAACACCTCTCTATGATGAAGCCATGCACACTTACATTACATCCGCCACCGAGGACCCCGTGACAC
>NC_041381.1:33342423-33360396 GCF_002162155.2 Triticum dicoccoides | reverse complement strand
ACACACTAAGGCTCCATCTCTCTCTCTCTCTCTCACACACACACACACACACACTAAGACTCCATCTCACACACACATGCTCTAGGCGGAGCATTTGTTCCTACCACCCTTCATCCAACCTTACCCGTATGATAAACAATCACCTTAATTTACTTGTATAACATGGACAAATTCCACTTTACTTTAGTAGTCAGCAAACTTATCATCTGTACCCTTATAAAAAAACGAGTTGGTGATGATGGTGTGCCTGCCATCTTGTAATATAGACCGTATGATCTATATCTAACGGATAGAAAGCAAACTATGATAATTTTACAAAAGATACCCGCACCTCTCTCCACATCCTTATCTCCCACAACCTCATTGCTCAGCAATTAAAAAAGGAAGTCTCTGGAACAATCTAGCATGGTGGCCGCTGCCTCCTGTTGGCACCGTCCATCCCCATGCCTCCGCCCATTCCGACCACCAGTCACCACCACACTCCACTCCTCCTCACCTTATCTCTCATATTTCATTTTTTCAATGACATTCTCGAGATACCAGTTTTCCGATAAAATTCTTGAGATATCATTAGTTTTTACACATGAGATTACTCCTGCATGGGTCAATCACAACATGTGTTTTGTAAAAAAATGCATATTTATGTTCCGTGCAATGCGCGAGCATCTTGCTTGTAATTATATAACACAAATCACGAGTAGGAAGTGACATTTGTTTTACACAACCACGTTAACATGGCCACGTAAATCACTAGCTAAAGTAAATACCATTATACTTATATCCCGATGCAAAAGGTTGAGTACATGTCCAAAGAGTAGAGTCGCACACATGCACTCTGTCTCTCAGAAGCTCTCTCACACACACTAGTTACGTGACGCCCACTTAAGCAGACACGTATGTTAAAATTTGTGCACCCGCAGGTACACATGATGCTGCGCATTTATTTAGGCCGGACGGAGAACCCAAACAGTAGCTGCATTCATTCCCCTCCCGCCTCCTCTTCTCTGGTCGCCGTCACCCGGTAGCCATGGCCCGGCCGAAGGTAACAACATATGCCATACTCCCGCCAGAGCGACGCTTTAATATGGAAATTTTAATGGTCATGCATGCATCTTTTTGTGTTAGCACTCCTATATAAGGGTTGACCGGTCGCTTCCCGTGGACGTGCGCGGGCGGTGGAAGAGGAAGGAGAAGGGAAGCGGGCTCTGGAGTAACGTTTTTTACCACAATTTCTTAGGAAACTGAGTGCAATAATTGAGTAGTTTTGCAAATTACCAGTACTACACCTGAAATGGTTCAAAACCTCTATTCACTTGCCAGCGTGCGCTTCCCGCATGAAACGGTCAGCGTTGCCCTGGAGCGTCAGTGCCGCATTAATGCCCGTCCAGAGCGGAGGCGACCTCTCACTGGAGCCAGCTTTGAAGTGGCGTGCCGGCCGAGAGAACTCCGCTTCCCGTTGCACGCGATTGCTCCGCGAGACTGGCCATAGGCCTTCTTTGGATCCATGGGTTAGAGTTAGTTTGAGCTAGTTGGGGATCAAATAGCCCTAAAGTATCCAAGCATGAGGGTTTAAATTGGAGCAAGTTGCACCGAACCCACCAAAAAAACTATCCCACCCAAGAAGTGCTAAATGGAGATAGTCCTCATTGGGACCACTGAAAAATCACTTTTCTCTCTCCATCAAGTGCATTTATTGTCAATCTAACCCTGTCACCAAACACCTCTTTGGCTACAGTTAGTTCAGGGTTAGTCATGAGTTAGTCTAACCTCTAGCTAAGTTAGAGTATCAAACAGGAGCAATATAGGACATGCAAGCTGCTCGAAGCATACAGTCAAATTCGTACGTGAAATGATTTTTTTCTTTTATTTGAAAATGGAACGTGAAAGGAAAATTTTTTAGAATGCTCTTGGCATGTCGCTAACATGTGATGAGTTAACTGACCTCAATAGACGGCAAAAACGCCAGCCCACCGCACTTTGAGAGAGACGAGGAGGGAGAAGCGACAGATGCTACTGGATTACTAGAGATAGGTGTCGCACGGAAGCCAAGAAAAATGGTGATAGCATGGGTTAGCCATGTACTAGTATGATGTAACTACATTGGCCTGCCGTGTTTCGTACTCTTCCAGTCCACTACGGAGATGATTGGTTGATTTTATATCGCTGAATAATATTAAATATTATGAGTGCAGACGCTCCACCACGAGGTTCCTTGATCCTTCTCGGTCGTTGGGAATCTATGTTCTTCCACTCTATTTTTTTACGTGAGCTTTGTTCATCCTTTTGCCAACACGCAAGACATCTAGCATCAAGGTGCACGTGTTATGCAAGGATCGTTCCATCTATATGAAGAACACGTGGGAGTGGAACTACGAGACGAACATGTACCCAGAAGTGGACGTACGAACCTGAGTAATGTAGCGCAGTAAGTGAAGTAGAAGGGCACAAAAGGTATGAACATGCGTGGCATATAGGGTGTGTTTGGTTGCGTTCTCGTCTCAGCATAGTTGTTCCGTCTTCATGCATGCTCAACTCAACACCCCTCTTCATGCATGCTCTCTTCATGCATGCTTCTAGTGTATTTGTGCTAAACTAGTGTGGACTCACGCACCCTCCATACACTCTACCAAACACCCAAAAGTGGGTCAAGAAGGGAACTCTTGGGCGACATTTGTATCTTACTACGTACTACCACTAAATGTTGTACGTGCAATGCACGGTGATGTTATGGAGTACATGCCTAAGTACTCTACTACTACTATATTAGTTGGAGGCACATATTAACTTTTATATTTGTTTACGTGTATGCCCCGAGACCTTCCAACTAGACGTGTCTTTCTCTCCAGGTCGCACTTTGTATCATTCATACCACTAAGTACTACTACGTGTGGTCTCCGACCCTGAAGTGGAAGAAGTTGAGACGCTCTACCACGCTGTTTTTTTTTGCATTGAGCTCTACCACGCTGTTCATGTCCCACTCCTTTCGCTGACGTGTGGGACATCCAGCATGTGCCATGTTTGGCACTCTTCGTCGTAAGAGTTGAAACGCTAGCATTCATCAAAAATAAAAAATAATTATAAATCGGTAGTGATACTATTTTTTTAAGAATCAATCAACAGTGATACTATACCACGCGGTTTCCTTGCTCCTCGATATCGGAAAGAATACTTCCGTTCGCCAACATGTGGGACATTGACCATCCTGGTCCACTTGACATGCACACAGAACTCCAAGGGAGAGTCACCCCAGTCGTCACGCCGCAGTAACAATGACTAATGAGCCATCAAATCACAGGCTCACTTCCCACTCCGAAGTTGCTCGGACAAAGGAACCATCATGACTTCGTTGAATTCCGCATCTTGAAAAAAACTACTGTACCAACAGTACTGCTAGCTACAGTAGTTACTCCAATAGAGGCCTCCTTTCGTTCATAGGATAGGAATTTTATAGGAATACGAAAATCATAGGATGTGAGATGGCATGCATCTCAATTCCTATAGAGAAAGAGATGCCATTTGATGCATAGGATAGGAATTTTTCCATTTAGTCTAAGCTAATGTACTGGTAATTTGCTCTAAAAACTACAATAGTAACTAGTAGTACTGGTACATGCTCGTACTCAGACACAGACACACACACTAACTACTAGTACTACTACTTCTCACATGCTGGCCAGATGCCGTCGTTCTCCTTCCCGGCTTTGTCGGCAACACCCCACTATGCTTGGATCTCCGCCGACCTCTCCGCAGCAGCGCATGCGTCCTCTTCTTTCTTGCGGCGGCGAGCCTCTCTTTTCTTGAGTGCTTTCCGACTTTTATGCTTCCTCTGTGCGGCTTTGGCCGCCTCTTGCTCTACCGCCCATTCGGCCTTGGCATCTTCAAATTCCTCTCACATAGGTGTGAGGTCGCGAGCGGCAAAGAACTTGGCATGGCTGGATGCCATCGCTTATCTACCATTTTGTGTGCGGTCCTGGGCGGCGAGGAACTCGATGCGGCGGGATGCCATTGCTTCCTTACCGGTTAGTGTGTGGCACAGTGGCATGAACGACGCTTGGTGAGAGCTCTGGGGTGGAGTGGCCGGACAACCATATAGTGCATTGGTTTGTCAAGAGCTCAAGGACAGAAGACGAAGGAAATTTGGATTCCTCTTCAATCCTGGTCATTTATTACCGAGTAAAATGCATTGGCGGTCATCGAACTTGTCTTGATAGCTCACTTTGATCATTGTATACGAGATATGGTGATTATACGGTCACTGGTTCAGCGTATAGCTCCGTATTTGTTTGGTTGACCAGTCAAACAGTCCGCATGCGCCTCATCAGCTCGTGTTCTTTATCTATCTACATGGGCCTACCTGTCAATGGAGAAAGAAATACTGTAAAAACCAAAATTATGCGTATGTGGGGAATCAAACCACGGACTCGTCGCTGCAACGCACCCTCATCAGCCAAATGAAAATGAAATACTTCATGTTAGAAACTCACGCTCACGCTGTCAAAGCATGATAAAGCATGCATGTCGCCCTCTAAATCAAAGTCCTGTTCATGGCGCAACGCAAATGGCAAGCCCATCACCTGCGCGCCCCGGCGGTGCTTGACATTACTGTTTAGATGTTTGATGGAGGCCTACGCGAACGCCGAGCATGTATTCACCTGGCTCAACACCAACGGTCATACTCGGAGCGCCTTGCTCATGCATATCATCCATCACAATGACAATCTATAAAATAGCCTAGCTAGAGAGGGTACTATGGTACGGAGTATGTACTATCGTGAGCGACCAATCTTAGTGCCACTGCACACGAGTGTGTATCTGATTGATTCGTCCATTATTCGTAAGTTATGCATGGTTGTGTGGTGTCTAATGGTGGTCATCAAAGGCTAGCTGGCGACAAGAGCGGTTGTCAATACGTGCCACATATGCTTCAAAGGATTGTCATCCAGGAGTTCACACTTTACCACCACGCCAGCGTCTGACCGCCCTGGCCTACCGAAACCCCTTCCATCGCTAGCGCGTGCTTCCCGCCTGAAATGGTCTCCGTCTCTCCAGAACGTCAATGCCGCATTCACTAGACTTAACTGCAGGTGCAATTGGTGTGTCACTGACATGCGGGCCAGATGTCCGTTGGGCCCACATGTCAGTAACCCAATGCATCTGCAGTTAAGTCACTGAAGCAACGTCCGCATTCACGCCCAATGAACCTCCTCCGGTGCCAGTTGTCCATCCGTCTGCAGCGGCTCATTGCCATTCGCCCGCTATATTAACTTGAGCCCCAGTTCCCAGCCATAGCCAAAGACCCACACTTATTATCCTCCGGTCCCTTCCTTCTATCGGCACCACTCCAACCATGGCCTCCTGGCGCTCCGAAGCTCTCTTGGACGTACTATCGCAGGAGCAGACGAGGGACATCGGCGGCTCCGCTCCTGGCGCGCTCCAAAGCTCTCTTCAACGTACTGTTGCAGGAGCAAACGAAGGAGATCGCCGGCACCCCCCGGCCGCCCTCCGCCGCCATGACCATGAAGCTGGCGTGCGTGCGCGCGCGCAGCCAGCAGCGAGGAAGAGTATTACATGGTAGGTCGCCGCCGCTCTTGTCCCAGGAAGGACAGTGCTACTCCACTCAGTCGACGCCAAGCTTGGTGGGGTAAACATCGGCGGCCAATTAGCCGCTTGACGACGACGTGGAGGTGGAAATCTTTAGAACCTTGTGCTCCGGAGGAGGAGGTTATCGAGGCGGATGAGGAGGAGGCAAAGGCAATGGCCGGCTTTCTCGGGTTCATGGCCGGACATGGTGGTCGGGCGCCGGCGATTGTTTAGATTAGGTTTACAGTAGGTTTTAGTATGGTTTGTGCGAAATATGTAATAAATATCGTCCACTTTGTAGGAAAAGTTTCGAAATGTAATGAATTTCATCCGGTTAATTTGAAATTTGCTTCGTTTGCAAAAATTTCGTCCGGTTAGTTCATATAGTTGTCGAAAGGTATGCAGGCAGCATCGGATGGCATCCATCAGTGTCCTCAGACAGATGCCGGTGTAAATTTGTGAGCCAGCGCTGGAGATGCCCTAACTATCATGCTATAATTGCTAACAGTGCTCCATTATTTGGCAAGGAACAGTTATCCCTCGATGAAAATCAGATATGTGGTGTTTCGCACTCCTCCCGCGTAAGAGTGTAAACTCTTTCTTACATAAAAATGGATCAAGTGGACGGCACTGTAGCACGTCATATCACTCAAACTAGCCCGCCTAACGAGCGGGAAAGCACTGCCCTCGTCATTTTTTTCTTGATTTCTATCGATAGATCGCGCGAAAATGTTACGTTTCGCAAGTTCTAAAGGAAAAGGTGGAACACTTACGACTCGTACGCGTCGCGCCCCCGACAGTCCGGCTCGCACGCCGCTCACCAGAGGGGACACACGTTTTCTTGCAATTTCACTGACATGTGGGACTGTAACTGAATAAACTGTTGATAGCCGAAATCTAATCGCTCGGCGGGCGTTGGCTGAGAAGAGAGAAACGGGGGAGGGAGAAGAGTTCGCCCGCCCGCCGCGCACAGATTGCAAGAAATATATGGTGATAATGTGAGGTGGGCCATGCTGGAGTCCGAACCGCTTCCGGAGCCCGCTCTGACCGGATGAGACTTGCCTCCTCCCCCTGCGTGTGCCCAGCCATGCTCCCCGCGTACGTGGCTTCATTTGATTGGAACAAAAATAAGGTGAGGGTTCGCATGATTCACTATCAAACAAAAGTACAAAGTACCGCCCACACAAGACAGTGTACTAGCCCTAAGATGGTTTGATAAAACGCCTTGTTCTGGTAATTAAACATAGGGCAATGCAAACTACCCTGAAGGATTAGCGCGACCAACTATTTCTTGTCATCGATCTCTCGGGAAATGACCACAGCACGGACAACGGCATGTGAATCGATCTCTAGGGCGATGTCCACAGGACTGACCGTGACATCAGAACCGATCTCTGGGGCGATGTCCACAGGATGGACAGCGGCATCGGAATCAATCTCTGGGGCGATGCCAACAGGACGGACCGTGACATCGAAAACGATCTCTGGGGCATTGTCCACAGGACGGGCCGTGACATCGGAATCATCAAGGACATCCACCGGCACCTGCACAACCCTAACATATTAGCAAGCACATTGCAAATAATCAAAAACCACACCTATGGTAATAAGCCATTATTTTTACCTTGTGCAGCTCACCGGGGGATATCATCCCTCCGGGGCCATCTCCTCGTCCTCGATGGGGGCCATCACATTGCCAGGGGAATACTGCTTCTCAACGGCGACTATCTCCTCAAACTCGGCCTTGAGCCTCGCATAGGTAGCCATCAGAGTTTCTGGGGTAGGCACGGTAGGGCCCTTGCTGTTCTTCCAACTTTCTTTGAGGAGTTCGTCCGCCAACATCATCAACTCTTTGGCCAGTGCTTGTTTCTTCGAGTTCTTCGTCTCCATGGGTTGGCCCGCCAACATGGTCAACTCGTTGGTCAGTGCTCGCTTCCTGGGGATCGTTGTCTCCAGTGGGTTGTCCGCCGGCAACTCTTTGCCTAGTGCTCCAGGATCCATCAATGAACTGACAAACAAAAAGCAATCGAAAGGAAACCACATTCGCAATGAAAACGAGAAAAGAATAGGCTATGAGAATCGCTCGGTGCTTCGCAAAAAGAAGATTCTTGGAATGAAAATATAGCAGCATAACTGTTTCGCCCACCTTTCCTTCATCGGTTCAGAAGAGAAATGGCAGAAGTGAGTAGCCTGGAGTGAGGTTTTCTTCAAGAAAGGGAAGAAAGGGCTTCAACGAGCATTCTAGTGAAATGATGATTGCTTCGTCTAGTACAACTTGGAGGCCACCTTACCACTGCTGGTAAAGGTGTGGGTTTTGTGATATGATGTGTCATGACGGCCACACCGGGGTGACAGGTGAGTCTCGACTGTAGCACCTCGCTGTGATTTGGTTGATGGCACGCGGGCCCAGATGCTTTGATGTCCCGCATGTAGATAGAGCAGCTAGTTATATAGGAGTGCTCAGTATTGTGCACCGCGACCAAGGCGGAGAGGAAAACGAGAAAACTATGTAATTAATGCATGAGTTTAATTAGGGTAGTTTTGTAAAGTACGAGATACATTCCACCAATCGCAAAATGCCTTGGTTCATGAGATTTGAGATTTGAGCCCTATAAACCGGAAGGGAGGGGGTACTGCACGCGGTGTAGTCTAGTCACTTGTTGAAATCTCTAGAAAGGCAAGTACTCGTTTCCGGTTTATAGGGCTATACTAATTCCTCCGTCTAGGTGTGTAAGTCATCTTACGAAAACCAAATAGTCCCAAAACACTTAGGCGCGGTGCATTAACTTCTATCTTGTTTCTTGTTTCTTGACATATCAACCAATAAGAGATGAGAGGTGTGCATGCTTTTAATGACTTGAGACTACCAAAAACGACATGCACTGGCTAGTTCATTGCATGCAATGCTATTAATTAGCAAATAAACATTGCTGACCCCAAGAGGAAATGGTGCTAAGCGCGTGGACCTATGCAGAATGAGTATCAACCAATGGATGATGGAGTTTAATTGTTAAACAATTCAATGAGGGAAGCTTAGCTATAAATTCAATGACTTACTCACCTAGACGGAGGGAGTAGCAAGTACAAGTACTACTACAATAGTGGGCTCAAATAGCAAAAAGGCTCTCATGCAAGAGCCTGGCTACTATATGTGTGCTCCAAGGCACCACACCACGCGAGCGTTCACAACTCCCACGTTCGGGTTGCGCTTGGCTCTTCGCCTCTTCGAGAAGACGAATAATTATGTTACTCCTACTTCTACAGTATCGATTCCACTGCTGCATGTCCGTCCACCTCATGCGGGAGGTATAGCGTGTAGCGAAAGCTTCTACTTACTGCTCCTGCCTTTGTGTCTATGACAGGTGGGCCCAACAGGTGATTGGCCCTCCTGTCATGCAGCCAAAGGCAGGTGCAGTTAAGGCACCGGAGCTCAGTCCGCGACGGAGAGGGTGTTGTAGTAATCAAACTTCTCGGTCTTGTACGAGTTGACGCGACACATCAAAGCACTGCACTCGATATAAGTCTTTTTACACATTTCAAATGGACTACAACATACGGATGTATGTAGACATATTCTGCTCCATATGTAGTCACTTGTTGCAATCTCTAAAAAGACTTATATTTGGAAACGTAGGGAGTACAACTCATGCATGCATGCCGTGATTTTCCTTTTTATACTTGCACGTGTTGACTTGATGCACCTTGCCAAATTTTGACTATAAATTTAACTAACCAAATTTTCATGCATGTCACAAAAATTTACGGGGCTGTTTGGATTGTGACTATGTTTGTCTTATGTTGCCACATTATTTTTCCCACACTTGCCACACTTGCCTAACTTGAGTTTCTCAAATTGGTAGAAACACTTTGGCTTGCCTAAGGGAATCTATGACACGTGGGGTTCACTGCTAATAAAAAAATTCTTGTCTTAGGTGTGGCTAATAAAAAAGACTTATATTTAGGAACAGAGGGAGTAGAAAATATAA
The DNA here is from genome assembly GCF_002162155.2 of Triticum dicoccoides. Classification (NCBI taxonomy): domain Eukaryota; kingdom Viridiplantae; phylum Streptophyta; class Magnoliopsida; order Poales; family Poaceae; genus Triticum; species Triticum dicoccoides. The sequence goes on along the minus strand of NC_041381.1, from coordinate 33,350,830 downwards.
ATAATAATGCATGTTGGGGCAACCCACGTTTCCGCTAATTTTAGCTGTGGGCTTGTTCACAATTTTTACGAGGGGGTGGTTATTCAATTAATGGAGGGACTTGTAGTACCAGACTTGAACGATACAAAGTGCGACCTGGCACAACGTAACACCACTTGGAACAAGCGGGTAGCTATCTCAAAACACAATCAACAACTAAAAAAACCTCGACCTGGCATGTAGTACACAATTTTAAACGATTGTTTTGATGGAGTGAAAAAGGAAAACTACCCCACTACGTATATATATGCCGCAGCCTCCGCGCTTGCTTGCTAGGGTTGCTTTATTCACATAATCTCATCCTCTCCAGATCTAAACAAGATAGGGGTGGTAACACTGTCTTTCTCCCTTATAAAACACTGTCTTTCTATCCTCACCGATGGTTGAAGATCCGGACGTATCCCCCTCCGCCGGTGAAGGGGAGGAGGGGCAGCGTTTATGCCGTCGTCGATAGCGAGGGAGGAGGCCCACTGCCGGCCGCACCGTTATCTCTGGCCGAGCGCCGGTGCGGGAGGTCCTCCGATCCCTTCGTCGTTGCCTGTGGACGGATTCGGCCTCCCGCCGCCCACCTATCCACACCCCAACGACCTTTAGGTATATCTTCGTTCGAAAACGCCTTAGCTCTATTTCCCCAGCTTGCTACGTCACTGCATGTGCATCATTTTCTACCTCTCAGCCCCTCTCGATCGGATGGTCCAACTTCACCTATTTTTCTTCTTCTATTGTTAGAGGTAAAGCTACTTCATGGAGTCGAATCTTGTACTCCCTCCGTCCGGAAATACGTGTCATTGAGATGGATGTATCTAGATGTATTTTAGTTCTAGACACATCCATTTTGATGACAAGTAATTGCGGACGGAGGGAGTACTTGGTTCAAACAAGAAATAAAGTGGGGGTGGGGGAATTTAGTATGTACATCAGACTTGGTACAAACAGGAAGGAAATGGGGTGAAAGTAGTACAGACTGGTCATCCAACCGGTCTCTTGGTCGAAAAGGGAAATATAGGGGTAAAGCTGTACACAGTGGTATGACCAGGACTATATTTGCTATCCACATATAGGTGTAGGTGGCTAGAGTGAACAAAAATGGGACCAACCCAGATATGTTTCTTGGATGTTTGTTTCTCAGGGCAACAAACTATGAATCACCACTTTATGCCCCTGTTTAGGTACATGGTGCTGGACTACTGGTGTACCAACTGTCCCATGCCCTTATACCAAATATTTAGTTGTTCTTAATCTAATGTCCCTGGTAAAAATGAAGCCATGCCACTGTTATAAGCCATGACAAGTTTAGCCAAATGTTTTTGCCTGTAATTGTTTGAGACTCTGACTATTTCCTTTGTACCTTTTTGTGCAAACAAGGATATCTAATTCACCTGGTTGCTGTTGTGACCTTTTGGTGCACTGCACAAAACTCTTCTTGAAAGAAGTGCCTTTTGTGCCGTTTAACTTGAATGTCAGAATGAAACAGTTGGTTTATTTTGGTGGAACTGCACAAAGGGAGATCTGTGTTCCAATACTCATCATCCATATTGGCGCCATAACCTTCCTTTAGGTAAGAATGATATTTAATGCATGTGTTCATCTTTATTTTCTGACTGCCATGAGAAAATAATGCTATATTTTACTAGTACACTTGTACTCCCTCACTAACAAAACCAATTCTGAAATAGAAGGGCAATCATGTACTTGGTTTCACCAACTGGTGAGGAGAAAGAGAAAGAGAGCATGAAGAGGAAGAAGAAGAAGAATAAACAGTGCCAAGGCAATCTTGCTGAAGCCAGAGGCCTCAGTCGAGGCCATTCAAGGGCTCCGGCAACGACTGCCTTACATGTGAGACGATCCTCTAGGGAGCCCTTCCACTTCTGCTGTCTCCCTTAATTAATTAGGAGTACTTAAGTACCACTAATTTATTGCTGCCTAATTTTCTTGTCAGAGTTAAACAAATATTTAGTAGGACCCTATGCTGAATCATGTACGTGTGTATGTTTGTCTATGGAGGTGAATCATGTGGTGGAGCAGGGAGGGAATACTATTAGTGTCATGACATAATAGTGCTATTGTTTTGCATGTCAATTTATTGCCATTGGTTCAATGAGGCAATGTTTTGCGTATAGTCCATCATGAATTCGATGCTACTGTTAGAGTTATATGCTAATGTCTTCCTATCCTTGCTCACTAAGATAATGAAGGTTTCAACTTGTTCCTACTTGTGCAAACAGGGATCGTGTTGTGCCAATCATACATTTTAGTGGAACTACACAAGACAATACAATGAACTGTATCCCAGCCAGTGCTTTAACTCTGCTGGAAGTTCTTGATAATCTTTCGATATAATCTCAGCACTGGTAAACAAGAGTGATTTCAACCATACGTTTGAAGTGCACAAAAATATATACTATTGAGTGATTCCAGTGAGTGCTTTATCATCTCTTATGGGACTATATGAATAAGCTTTTTTTTCTCAGGTTGGTATGGGCCTAAGGCCTTCATCCATATTAGTTTGCTGTCATCTCTATTTGTATCATGCTACTGTCATGAGAAACTCCTTTATCTTTGCATGTTAAAGTTTTGCAACCTATGATAAATGGCAATGCTTTGAGTGTTGAGCTAATTGGCACTGATTAAATAAACTAATACATCTCTTTAAGCAAGACTACTATGTTGCTAACTTTACCCATTAAGATAATGAGGGTGCTTCTATTCGTTAGTGTATGTTTCATCAACTAGTCCCACTATTACAGTAATCTCAGTCTCTCAATATATGTGCCAACAGGGATGCTCGATTTTGGTGGAACTGCACAAAAACTTTGGGTGCTTCACTGCCTCGACAGCTTTCGTCCTTTCCTGTCAGTCGCTAATCTCGGCTTGCTTTCTTCCTTCACTATCAGTCGCTTCGCTTATCTCGGCTTCCAGTCAAAGGAAATAGTAATTGATATGCTACCTCACACAGGTTGGTACTGGTCTTTATCCTGATTATTGTGCTTGTCATGTATTGGTAATTTGGTATTGTGCTACTTTTTGCCGATTTTATAAAGGAGTAACTTGGAGCCTGAACTCGCAGGCAAATCATTGCATTGGGTGATTTCAGTAGAACTGCACAAAATGATCAGATGGACAGATACTTATGCTGCTGCTATGTAATCCAAAGTTCACTCAGACAAGCATCGATGTTGACAAGAAGTGCCTATATTCATTCGAGTATCAACCGGCATCAACCAGTTGTCAAGCTCCCAAGTATTAGGATAGTGAACGCCAAAAATATTGCTTGGCGCATAGCCCAGAAAATAGAGTCGAGTCTTTGGTCCCAACTTGTGCCTTTTGGTTATCGGCAGATATGGTAGCGAACTGTATGGCATGGAGTCCAAAGATTCCAAACAAGTTGGTTGACGCATATATTCATCTGGCACTTAATCAGTCTGCACGCCAGGGATGCTCCATTTCAGTTGAACTGCACAAAACATTTGGGTGGTTCATTTTCTCAACCGCCTCCTTTCTGTCTGCAATGTAGAATTTTGGCGAGCTACATGACCAAGATGAGCCAGTAAACTAGTTGGATGAAAGTAGTGGCCAAGTTGCTCAAACCTCGCTCGGGACAAGGTCACTATTTGAGGATAAACCTACAAGCAAAGTTTAGATTGTCTGTGTTGCCTCTTATGTACTCGAAAGTTTACTCATACAAGAATTAATTTTAGCAAGAAGTACCTCTGACTGAACACCATTTACCAGTCTGTACCCTAGGTAATTAAAGTTCGTCCATGGATCATATTGGTTGTGATCTCAATCATTTGGATGCATAAACATACTGAACATGTGTATATCTGAATCTTTTTGTGAATTATGTATGAATATTGTTGTGTGATCTATCAATCATTTGGATGCATAGATATGTTGAGCTTGTGTTTATATGAATCTTTTGAGTTGTTGATAGTGAATGTTGGCTATGAATATGAATGTGTCATGTGAACCTGAGTTTGATACGAATGTTTACCTTTTCTGTTGTATTGGTGTGTGAATTTGTTAGTATGCCTACTGTGCGGTATGTGACGTGTGGGTGTCAACGGCACACCTTCTTCCCGAGAAGAATTGCACCTGCTTTGTTAGGGAAGCAACGACACATTAGCTCTTTTTAATCTTTTTATTACTCTGTCTTCCCCTCTCCCCTGCTCAACCCCTGCCATAATGTTTTCGGCCTCAAAACAAACATAGTACTGCGTTGTTTTTGGAGCTTGATGAAAAATCGAGTGCTGGTTTCTGTAGGTTGGCCCGCCCAGCAAATGTGCTGTTGGTCGACGATGACAGACTGGGAGGCTAAAAATACAAGTTGTATGGTGCAGAGGCAAGTAAAAAAACGCTATCGAGAGCCATCCACTGAAGAAAAAAAATCGCTCCTGATGTGCTTCTTCAGTCGTGCCGCCGGCCTCCTCTTTAATCTAGTTTGCTCGGGGATCTGGTATCACTCTTTTCCATAGGGCGAACAAGTATCAGCTAGGCCTAGGTTTTGTATTTTAACATGCGTAGCCCACGACATACGGAGACAGTGGTTTCAACTTAATTTTTGAGGTCCATACCGGCCTATGGGCTTCTTCTTAAAGATCGGCAGCCCAATGTATTTTTTTAATAAAATGCAGGTCTCTATTCTATTTATCTATATATAAGAATAATAATGATGTGTCCAATTTATGTTTTCCCTTCTAACCACATTATATATATTTATATTATTATTATTGTCGTATATTTTATAGAGACTTATATATACATTATAAAAACATCCCATGTGTTATTAACTTATAAAAGTAAATGTTTAACAGAAGTTGGCAAGGAAAATCCTGGTTGTTTTTGACTCACAGGCAAGGAAAATCCTGGTGATTGCGTACAAAAGCTTGCGAAGATTGTAAGGACCAATTTAATAATAACGCGCTCATTTTTATTTTGAGCAATAACTCGCTAATTTGTTAATTATATATATATATATAATGTGCCTCTCCAGTTTATTTTTTGATATTAATTGCTCCTTCTAACATAACATTATATATATAACGAGCCCAGCTAATTCGTGTATTTCAAGGAAGTGCAAATGGGCTAGGATTTCTTAGAAAATATAAATGGGCCTGATTGACGCGAAATTATTTGTGCACCCAGCCCAGCAAATGGACTATACATTCTAGAAAACATGGGTTAAATATAAGCCACATTTTTGCAGGCTGACATGTGGGCCAATAGGTCGAAGCCTACGCATGGAGTTGTCAGCTTGGTCAACAAATGATTGTGACATCCACATGCATTGGATTTATATCCAACGGCTGGCATGCACCTTCAATCTCTCATCTTCTTCCTCCAGCGTCGCCAGGACCGCCTGGTCCGGCCTCCAGCGGCTAGCGGCTCTGCTTAGCATGCATCGCTGCGAAGCGCTACCCCACCGCCGGCCAGGCTATCCCTCCACCCCTCCACACCTCCTGCTATTCTCCACCGACTGCAAACCCACACCACACCAGAACCAGTTATAACCCTTCTCCTCCTCTCAATCTGCGACTCCACTGCCGCGTCTTCCCATCTCCAAGTCATTCCCGTCCGGGGCCTCGTCGTCGTCCACCACCTCGCTGTGCTCGGTGCGGCGTGTTCAACAAACGAGAGTCATCGGAAGAGGACTGTACGTGGAGAGCCTGATGGCTAGGACCCATGAGGTGCATGGTCGCACGCAAGGAAAGTTCCTCCTTATTAAGCTGAAAAAATGTTTCCTCCACCTGATAGCTGGGACCCACGGGTTGTATCTTTGCACGGAAGGAAGTGCCTCCTTGTTTTGCGAAAAAATTATTCATCCCGTTGACAACTGGGACCCGTCAGATTTGGTGGCTGACTTGTGGGCCTACTAAGCGAACGTGTATGCACGGCTTTGTCAATTTAATCAACAAATGATTCTAGCAGCTGGATTGTTGGATGTTAATCCAACAGCCGTGCTCCTTCTTCAACCTCTGTTCTTGCTCCTATCTCCCGTGGGCGGCGCTGCAGCTGTGCTGCCGTGCACTCGAACCACTCAAGTTTCCCACTCCTCTCCATCTATGACTCCACTGCCCCGTCTTCCCCATCTCTGGGTCATTCTAGTCTGGGGCCTCGCCGTCCACCACCGGCCTTGGTGCGCTCGGCACGGTGTGGTCAACATGGTCAACAACCGAGAGTCATCGGAAGATGACTGTATGTGAGAGGCTGACAGTGGGGACGCACCACGCCCATGGACGCATGCATGCAACAGAACGTGACATGGTCGACGTGGTCAAGGAACAACTTCCATCGGAAGTGTATTGTACGTGGAGAGGCTGACAGTTGGGTCCACGGCCGCAGCAAGGAAATGCCTCCTTATTACGCGAAAAATAATGATTCCTCCACCTGACAGCAGGGACCCACTAGACGGGCCACCATATTTTGCGAAAAAACATTTCCCCCCTGACTGCTGGGACCCACCTGACGGGCCACAGTATTTCGCGAAAAAAATGTTCCCCCCATTGTCAGCTCGGACCCACCAGAAGTGCCTCCTTATTAAGCAGAAAAAATGAATACACCCCTGCTAGCTAGGACCCACCTTGGTGGGAGGCTGACTTGTGGGCCTACTAAGTTGAAGGGGACGGAGGGCTTTGTCAACTTAGTCAATATGAACGATTCTAGCTCCAGTGACCGTACGATGTCCATCCAACGGCTGTAGTGCTTCTTCAACCTCTGGTCTTCTTGCTCCGGCCGCCCAAAGCAGCGCCGGTCGTGCCGCGGGCTCCTGCCTCCCGTGGCCGGCTGTGATGCCGCAGAGGCCTCACTATCCCCTACTACTCCCGCCGCTAACCAGGCCATCCCTCTACTCACCCACACCCCCTGTTATTCTGCGGCGACGGCAGCCTCACACCGTAGTTGAACGAGTGAACCCTCATACTCCTCTACGCGTGGGCATACACTACCGCGTCTTCCCCGGCTCCGCGTAGTCCCCTTCCTAGTCCTCGCCATTGTCCACCACCCTGGTGCTCGGCGTGGCGTGGTCAACATGGTCACGGAACGACTTCCATCGGAAGAGTACTGTACGTGGAGAGGCTGATAGCTGGGTCCACGACGGCCGCAAGGAAGTGCCTCCTTATTACATGCAAAATAATTATTCCTCCACCTGACAGCAGGGACCCACCGGACGGGCCACCTGATTTTGCAAAAAAAAATGTTTCCCTCCTGACTGCTGGGACCCACCAGCTACATCTTCGCACGCAAGGAAGTGCGTCCGGGCAAAAAAAACGATTCGCCCCCTGACTGTTGGGACCCACTAGCTACATCTTCGCATGCAAGGAAGTGCCTGACAGTCGGGACCCACCTGGTCGAAGCATACGTAGCGTTGTCATTCTGGTCGCGAACGTGTATGTACATACTGGTCGATGTAGAGGCGTGCATGTGTCTTAGTAGAGGCGTGCACGTGTTGTAGTAGAGGCGCGCACGTAGCATGTACACATACGTACAGTGACCAGTGTGCAAGAAAGAACATACGGCCATGTATGTACATATAGGCGGGGTCTCAAACGCCTACTTGCACATACGTACGGGTTGGAACGGAGTACATGGCTGGGTCGGAACGGAGAAGTAGCGTCTTCGTCGTGTTCATGGGGAGCCAACCGGTTGGGTCGGAACGGAATGCATTGTCGTGTTCATCGGGAGGGCTTGGACGGAACAGGCGATGGAAACGAGGCCTAGCATATTGCACAACGGAGGAAACGGCCTTGTGTTCGACCGGCCATGTTCGAAACAGGATCCTGTTCATCGGGAGGGGTCTGGCGTACCGCAAAATGGAGGAAACGGACTTCCTACGATAGAAACGAGGGTCCTATTGACCAGGAGGGGTGTGGCGTACCGCAAAATGGATGAAACATACTTGTGTTGGAGCGCTACGTTCGAAACGGGGGTCATGTTCATCAGGAGGGGTGTGGCGTACCGCAAAATGGGACTCCACGGGATACTGTTCATCTCCACTGTCGACCTTCTCCAGCCTCCACGGGCTACTATTCATCCACTGTCGACCTCCTCCAGCCTCCACCTGCGGCTGTTCATCCATAGGCTCCTGTTCATCCAGCCTCCACCGCGCGCTACTCCACCGGCTACTGTTCAACCACCCCTCTCCACGGGCTCCTGTTCAACCACCCCTCCACGGGCTACTGTTCATCCACCCCTCCACCGTCTACTGTTCATCCAGCCCTCCACGGGGTCGTCTTGTTCATCCAGCCCTCCACGGGGTCCTGTTCATCCAGCCCCAACCGACTCGATCGATCGTGGTCCTGTTCATCCAGAGGCAACGCCACGGGTCCTGTTCATGCACCCCCACCGCTCACTGTACATCCAACCCCCCCAC
>NC_041381.1:33270615-33341825 GCF_002162155.2 Triticum dicoccoides | reverse complement strand
ATCGGCTTCAGTTAGCAGCAGTAGCGATGGAATCGCTCGATCACTCGGGTTTAGTAACGCATAGCCTGCAGTGCAATCGCTCATGTTCAGTTAGAGCCCAACGCCTCACTCGGGTTCAGTTAGAGCCAATGCCTCACACACACATCCGTACGTGTACGAGAGAAACATGCATCGCTCGGCCCCCGACACCCACCGTAACCGGGAACTCCCCGAAATTTTCCTCGCCCTCGCTTCTACCATGGTTTTTTCCTTCATGTACGGCCCAAAGAATGTCATGCAGCTGCGTCTCCGGCCCGCCCAGGACGAAAAGCCCATTTTCTGTCATGATTTTTTGTCATAGAAGTAGGATCCCACCACATCTATGATGATACCAGGTTTTGTCACAATTATCGTCATAGAAGTGTCATAAGTGTGACAGAAAAAAAATTCGTTTGGCCCAAAATGTCATGGATGTGTCCTTTTTTTGTAGTGATGCTTGATACTACTGTTCCATTAGGTGAATTTCTTGATGAACAACTTGCTAGGGCTAGAGAGAATGAAATTATCGAAACTGATAATCTTGATGAAAGTGATGATGAAGATTCTCCCCCTAAATATGAATTGCCTCTTGTTCCTGAGGGTTATGTTATGGATGAAGAAGCTGCTAGAGATTCTCTTGCTTGCAATGATAGATCTGATCTTAAGAAGTTACTAGCTAAGCTTAAGGAAAAGTCTCTGAATGCTAGAATGAAATATGACCCTACTTTTGCTACTTCACCTATCTTTGTTACTGATAAGGATTATGATTTCTCTGTTGATCCTAAGATAATTACTTTGGTTGAATCTGATCCTTTTTATGGCTATGAATCTGAAACTATTGTGGCACATCTTACTAAATTGAATGATATAGCCACCCTATTCACTAATGATGAGAGAATTCATTACTACTATATCCTTAAATTATTTCCGTTCTCATTAAAGGGTGATGCTGAAGCTTGGTTTATTTCTCTTGATCCTGCTTGTGTGCGTAGTCCCTAGGATATGATTTATTACTTCTCTGTTAAATATTTCCCCGCTCATAAGAAACCAGCTGCTTTAAGGGAAATATATAATTTTTTGCAAATTAAAGAAGAGAGTCTCCCACAAGCTTGGGGGAGGCTTCTCCAATTAGTTAATGCTTTGCCTAATCATCCTCTTAAGAAAAATGAAATACTTGATATCTTCTATAATGGACTAACCGATGCTTCCAAAGACCACCTGGATAGTTGTGCTGGTTGAGTTTTCAGGGAAAGAACTGTTGATCAAGCTGAATTGTTATTGAATAATATGTTGACAAATGAAAACAATTGGACACTTCCTGAGCCAACTCCTAAGACAACTCTGAAGAAAAGGGGTGTTCTATTTCTCAGTCCTGAAGATATGCAAGAGGCAAAGAAATCTATGAAAGAAAAGGTATTAAATTTGAAGATGTTCCTGTTCAAGAAATACATGCCCTTAACATACCACCTATTGAAGAAACACATGGTCTTGATAACCCAAACAGGTAGTAAAGGTAAATTCTCTCTATAGATATGATAAAGTTGAAATCCCATCTACTAAGTTTGCTAGCAAATGCTTGGATGAGTTTTATGACTTTATGTCTAAACAAGAAAACTTCAATGCTCATCTTGGTAGACAACTAAAAAGTAATGCTTATATGAGTGGACACTTGAGTGATTATATGTCTAGAGTTAAGGGTGAACTTAAACTCATTAGTAAACATGCTTATATGGTTACCACTCAAGTAGAACAAGTGCTTAGAGCTCAAAATGATTTGCTCAATGAATTAAATGATAATAAAAATGATAATGTTGTTAGAGTTGTGACTAGAGGTGGTAGAATGACTCAGGAACCTTTGTATCATGAGGGCCACCCTAAGAGAATTGAGCAAGATTCTCAAGGAAATAATGCCGATGCACCTAGTCCTTCTAAAAAGAAGAAGTAGAAAAATGATAGGACTTTGCATGCTTCTAGTGAACCTGTTGGAGACATACCTGAGAATTGTAATGATATTTCTATTTCTGATGCTGAAACACAATCTGGTAATGAACATGAACCTAGTGATAATGTTAATGATGATGTTCATGTTGATGCTCAACCTAGCAACAATAATGAAGTAGAGATTGAACCTGCTATTAATCTTGATAACCCACAATCAAAGAATCAACGTTATGATAAGAGAGACTTTGTTGCTAGGAAGCACGGTAAAGAAAGAGAACCATGGGTTCAGAAACCCATGCCTTTCCCTCCTAAACCATCCAAGAGAAAGGATGATGAGGATTTTGAGCGCTTTGCTGAAATGATTAGACCTATCTTTTTGCGTATGCGTTTGACTCATATGCGTAAGACGAATCCTATGCTAAGTACATGAAAGATATTGTTACAAATAAAAGAAAGATACCGGAAGCTGAAATTTCCACCATGCTTGCTAATTATACGTTTAAGGGTGGAATACCTAAGAAACTAGAAGATCCAGGAGTACCAACTATACCATGCTCCATTAAAAGAAAATACGTTAAAACTGCTTTATGTGATCTTGGAGCCGGAGTTAGTGTTATGCCTCTCTCTTTATATCGTACACTTGAATTGAATAAGTTGACACCTACTGAAATATCTTTGCAAATGGCCGGTAAATCAACTGCTATACCTGTCGGTATTTTTGAGGATGTGCCTGTTGTGGTTGCTAACATTAATACTTTAACAGACTTTGTTATTCTTGATATTCCCGAGGATGATAGTATGTCGATTATCCTTGGTAGACCCGTTTTGAATACTGCAGGGGCTGTTATTGATTGCAACAAAGGCAATATCACTTTTCATGTTAATGGTAATGATCATACGATACATTTTCCAAGGAAACAACCTCAAGTCCACAGTATAAATTCTACTAGAAAGATTCCAACTATTACTATTGGACGTTTTGAATTTCTCTTCCTACTATCAAGAAGAAATATGATATTCTTATTGTTGGGGATGTGCATATCCCCATTAAGATAACCTAGTGTTATTCGAAAATTCTCCGGTTTCATGCGATTCGAAATGCGTATGTTAACAAGACTTGATCAACCTTGTTAGTGGATTCCTTTTGAGGAGCATGAGATGGATGAAGTTAGAAAGCACAACTCTCTATACCCTCCTTTTACTTTATGTTATTTAGAATTAATAAAGCAAAAATAGTATTTTCGGTCTGTTTTCTGAATTATCCTTGCAATAAAAAATACCTCGAAAATAAAAGTTCTCCAAATGTCTTGGAAATAAAATATGATTTTTTTCTAGATTATTTAAGAATTATTGGCACTTAGAACACATCAGGGGGAGCCAGCATCTGGCCACGAGGGTCCAGGGCGCGCCCACTCCCCTAGGGCGCGCCCCCTGCCTCATGGGCCCCTGGTAGCCCCCTCCACTCCTGCCTGCACCCACACACTCCTTCTTCCTCCCAAAAAAATCACCAACCAGCTCAGGCACGAGTTTTAGCTCATCTTGCTGCCATTTTTGATCTCCTTGCTCAAAGCTCCATTCACAAAACTGCTTTGGGGGATTGTTCTTCGGTATGTGACTCCTCCGATGGTCCAATTAGTTTTTGTTCTAATTCTTTATTCATTGCAAGTTTTTGCTGCTAAGGTGACCCTCTTCTTGAGCTTGCATGCCAAATTTATTTTGTCCCGAGTAGTTCTAATGCATGATATAGTCTGTAGGCACTTGTAGGAGTAGTTGCTATCAGTTTTGTTGAGTTTGTTTCATTTTTATATTGAGTTACTAAAAATTTCAGAAATTTTCAGAAAATGATAAAGAGATTTTTTAGGGGCTCTTCGAGCCGAAGCTCGAAGGATAAACAAAATGAGGAGAGCCCTCGCACCGCGGAGGTTCGGCCGTGTGAATGGCCTTGTGATGAGTTCTTGAGAGCTGCTGGGATTCATGATGATTTTTATCATTTGGCTGAGAATGCAGGCCTCACCGACTTCCTCCACGACCAGCTCGATCAGTATTTCCTGCTCACTAATACTTTCATGCGAAAAATTTACTTTCATGCTAAGAAATCACCACCTTCAGTGGAGTTTCAGTTATATGATGAGGTTATGGAGATGTCACTATGTGATTTTTGTGCGGTTTGCAAGAGACCCTTTGAGGGCAGCATGGAGGAAACACATCGTAGAGATGTGGATGGATTTATTGATATGATTACTGTAGGGGAAACTAGGAAGGTTTCCGATGCAAGAATTACTAGCATACACTTTCCTGTTCTATGTTACTTTGCAATATTTGCTAGTATATGCTTAATTGGTCACGGGAACTATGGAAACCTTAGTGTTCCTGATATTTTTATTTTGTGCCATGCTTTATTTCGTGATAACACTGTTATTTTAGGCGCTATAGTTGCTAAATGACTAAGTCTGAACCATACAGAGGGCCCCATCATTGGAGGCATCTATACTTCACGCCATGCTAAACACCTTAGGATAACTTTTAGGCATTATGAGAAAGAGGAAAAGTTGTTGCCCCTACTTTTCTAGATTATAAGAGCATGGTAGCACATGAGTTTATTGTTAAAAATGATGAGAAGATGCTTAAGTGTAATTTGAGATTTAATAAAACTCACAGTGAGACTATTATCTTGCTTGCACCTTCTTTGTTTGACTTATCTTCAGGCACGTGCCTTGTCTTGTCGGAGGCCGCTTAGGCACACCGGAGCCAGACACTAGCTCCAGAGCCTAAGCCGGAACCACCACTTGACCCTTATCGATAGTCCTTTTATTAGTGGGATCCGGAGGAGATTTCCAGCCAGTGGTACTCAGATGACACTCCTTAGTACACTAAAGAGAGTAGCTCTGATCCATGGGCGTAGACCAACTTAGGCCAAAAGCCTAAGCTTGGGGGAGTACATATTTCTCACCGACATTACATTCATGTTCACACACTCATTCTAGTTGTCGGTGCTCATACTTTTTCATTGTACTATCCATGCTATTTTATTTTCTTTTCTTGCTTTCTTCTTGTGTGTTTGAATAACCTTAAGAAAAACAAAAAAAATAGTAATAGCTTGTAGCTAGTTTACTTTCCATGCTTGTAGTAGTAGTAATTAAAAGAAAATCCAAAAAGATTTCTCGTTATTTTTTTGCTTGCTGGGAGCTTTCCCGTGTAAATAGTTTTATTTCTTTTTCTTTTCTTTGGGGGTCGAGAGGAGAAGACCATGATAAAATTGTTGAGTGGCTCTTTTATGCATTATTAATTGATTTAACCAAGAGCCCATATTACTTTGTCTTCTCCCTTGAATTGTATGCTTGTAGATTCCAGCTTAGTCCAATGCACGTGCACTATTATTATTATCCACATTGTTTGGTCGTGCAAGTGAAAGGAAATAATGACGATATATGATGAAATGATTGAGATAAGAGGAGCTGGTATGAACTCGACCTATCTTGTTTTTGTAAATATGATTAGTTCATCGTTCCTGATTCAGCTTATTATGAATAAACATGTTTGCAATGACAATTAGAGATTATAGTTTCTTATGCCATGCTCAATTAGCTAGGAGTTTATAATGGTTTACCTTGCGTGCCAACATGCTATTAAAATGGTTGTGATGTGGTATGTTAGGGTGGTATCCTCCTTTGAATGATTCGAGTGGCTTGACTTGGCACATGTTCATGCATGTAGTTGAAACAAAATCAACATAGCCTTCACGATATTTATGTTCATGGTGGATTATATCCTACTCATACTTTCACTCAGTGTATATTAATTTTAATGCATGTTCATGACTGTTGTCGCTCTCTAGTTGGTCGCTTCCCAGTCTTTTCTAGCCTTCACTTGTACTAAGCAGGAATACTGCTTGTGCATCCACTTCCATAAACTCCAAAGTTATTCCATATGAGTCCACTATACCTTCCTATATGCGTTATCTACCTGCCGTTACAAGTAAATTTGTATGTGCAAAACTCCAAACCTTCAAATGAAATTCTGTTTTGTATGCTCGAACAGCTCATGTATCAACTAGGATTGTCTGTATCTTCCATGCTAGGCGGGTTATTCTCAAGAGGAGTGGACTCCGCTCCTCACTCACGAGAAAATGGCTGGTCACCGGGATGCCTAGTCCCTTGCTCAAATCAAATCAATATAATTGCAAACAAAACTCCCCCAGGATTGTTGTTAGTTGGAGGCACCCGTTGTTTCGGGCAAGCCATGGATTGATGCTTGTTGGTGGAGGGGGAGTATAAACTTGACCATTCTGTTTGGGAACCGCCTATAATGTGTGTAACATGGAAGATGTTGAGATCTCTTGGTTGTTATGTTGACAATGAAAGTATACCACCCAAAATATTATTATCTCTGTTTCAAAAATCGAGCTCTGGCACCTCTACAAATCCTTGCTTCCCTCTGTGAAGGGCCTATCTATTTACTTTTATGTTGATTCATCGTCATCTTATTAAAAAGCACCAGTTGGAGAGCACCGCCATCATTTGCATGCATTACTATTAGTTTATATTGAGTATGAATATGACTGGATCTCTTTTACCATGATTTACAATATTTAGTCAGTCCTTGATCTTTAAAGGTGCTCTACATTTATGTTTTGCGGTCTGAGGATGGGCTAGCGAGTTACCATCTTGTTATATCATATTATGATTGTTTTGAGAAAGTGTTGTCATCCGAGTTTTATTATTATTCCTCGCTAGTTGATTATGCCATTGATAGGAGTAAACATGAGACCTAAGTGTTATTGTGAATATGGTTAGTTCATAATCTTTGCCGAAAACTTGAATGCTGGCTTTACATATTTACAACAACAAGAGCAAACAGAGTTTGTAAACGTTTTTCTTTATCACTTTCAGTTTATCAACTGAATTGCTTGAGGACAAGCAAAAGTTTGAGCTTGGGGGAGTTGATACGTCTCCGTCGTATCTACTTTTCCAAACACTTTTTCCCTTGTTTTGGACTCTAACTTGCATGATTTGAATGAAACTAAACTGAACTGGCGCTGCTTTCAGCAGAACTTCCATGGTGTTATTCTTGTGCAGAAATAAAAGTTCTCGGAATGACCAGAAACTCCATAGAAGTTATTTTTGGAATTAATATAAAATACTGGCGAAAGGATCAAGGCCAGGGGCCCCACACCCTGTCCACGAGGGTGGGGGCGCCCCCCCTAGGGCGCGCCCCCTACCTCATGGGCCCCCTGGAGCTCCACCGACCTCAACTCCAACTCCATATATTCACGTTCGGGGAGAAAAAATTTATAGAGAAGGATTCATCGCGTTTTATGATACGAAGCCGCCGCCAAGCCCTAAACTCTCTCGGGAGGGCTGATCTGGAGTCCGTTCGGGGTTCCGGAGAGGGGAATCTGTCACCATCGTCATCATGAAGCATCCTCCATCACCAATTTCATGTTGCTCACCGCCATGCGTGAGTAACTCCATCGTAGGCTTGCTGGACGGTGATGGGTTGGATGAGATTTACCATGTAATTGAGTTAGTTTTGTTAGGGTTTGATCCCTAGTAACCACTATGTTTTGAGATTGATGTTGCTATGACTTTCCTATGCTTAATGCTTGTCACTAGGGCCCGAGTGCCATGATTTCAGATATGAACCTATTATGTTTTCATGAATATATGTGAGTTCTTTATCCTATCTTGCAAGTCTATAGTCACCTATTATGTGTTATGATCCGTTAACCCTAAAGTGACAATAATCGGGATACTTAACGGTGATGACCGTAGTTTGAGGAGTTCATGTCTTCACTAAGTGTTAATGCTTTGGTCCGGTACTCCATTAAAAGGAGGCCTTAATATCCCTTAGTTTCCAATAGGACCTCGCTGCCACGGGAGGGTAGGACAAAAGATGGCATGCAAGTTCTTTTCCATAAGCACGTATGACAATATTCGGAATACATGCCTACATTACATTGATGAATTGGAGCTAGTTCTGTGTCACCCTATGTTATAACTATTGCATGTGGAATCACATCCGACATAATTATCCATCACTGATCCAATGCCTACGAGCTTTTCACATATTGCTCTTTGCTTTGTTACTTTACCGTTGCCACTGTTACAATTACTACAAAACTGCTACAGTTACTTTTGCCACTGTTACCATTACTTCCATACTACTTTGCTACTAAATACTTTGCTACAGATTTTAAGTTATCCAGGTGTGGTTGAATTGACAACTCAACTGCTAACACTTGAGAATATTATTTGGCTCCCCTTGTGTCGAATCAATAAATTTGGGTTGAATACACTACCCTCGAAAACTGTTGCGATCCCCTATACTTGCGGGTTATCACTCCTATTAAATATTTGTTTTCCAATATGAATCTTGATAAAGATGGTACTGGAGATGAGTCAACTTTAGTTAAAAGGCGTCCCAATGATTCTGAGTTTTTAGATCTAGATGCAAAAATTGATAAAAGTGGGATTGGAGAGGTCAAGACTTTAAGTAGCAATGAACCCACTCTTTTGGATTTCAAGTAATTTAATTATGATAATTGTTCTTTACTAGATAGTATTTCCTTGTTGCAATCCGTTAAATTCTCCTCATGCTTATAATCAAAACAAAGCTTTTACTAAACATATCTTTGATGCTATGATGCAATCTTTTGAAGAAAAGCTTGAATTAGAAGTTTCTATCCCTAGAAAACTTTGTGATGAGTGGTAACATACTATTAAGATTAATACTAAAGATTATGAATGCTATTCTTTATGTGATTTGGTTGCTAGTATTTCCATGATTCCAAAAACTTTGTGTGATGTGTTAGGTTTCCATGAATTTAATGATTGTTCTTTAAATTTTCATCTTGCGGATTCCAATTAAGAAACCTATGGGAAGGATTAATGATGTTCTTATTGTTGCCAATAGGAATTATGTGCCCATAGATTTCATTGGTCTTGATATAGATTACAATCCTACATGCCCTATTATTCTTGGTAGACCTTTCCTTAGAATGATTGGTGCAATTATTGATATGAAAGAAGGGAACATTAGATTCCAATTTCCGTTAAGGAAAGGCATGGAACACTTTCCTAGGAATAAAATTAAATTTCCATATGAATCTATCATGAGAGCCACTTATGGATTGCATACCAAAGATGGCTATACTTAGATCCATTCGTGTTTTTATGTCTAGCTAAGGGCGTTAAACGATAGCGCTTGTTGGGAGGCAACCCAATTTTATTTTTGTTCTTAGATTTTTGTTCCTGTTTAGTAATAAGTGATGCATCTAGCCTCTGGTTAGATGTGGTTTTATGTTTTAATTAGTGTTGGTGACAAGTAGAACCTTTAGGATAGCTTACGGTGATAGTTGTGTTGATCCTGCTGAAAATCAGAAACTTTTGCGCTTAGTAAATTAGTTTTGAGAATTCATAGGAACATGTTTTTGATCTGATTTGTTTTGCTCTTGATTGGTACACAAATTTCTCAGGTTTTCCTAGTTTGGACAGATTTTTGGAGTTACAGAAGTATTCGAGACTTACAAATTACTACAGACTATTCTGTTTTTGACAGATTCTGTTTTTCGCGTGTTGTTTGCTTATTTTGATGAATCTATGGGTAGTATCAGGGGGTATAATCCATGGAAAAGTCGGAATACAGTATATATTACACCAATATAAACAAATAATGGGTTTGCACCAGTACCTTAAAGTGGTGATTTATTTTCTTATACTAACGGAGCTTATGAGATTTTCTGTTGAGTTTTGTGTTCTGAAGTTTTCAAGTTTTGTGTAAGGCTTTGATGAACTATGGAATAATGAGTGGCAAGAGCCTAAGCTTGGGGATGCCCAAGGCACCCCAAGGTAATGTTCAAGGACAACCAAAAGCCTAAGCTTGGGGATGCATCGGAAGGCATCCCCTCTTTCGTCTTCGTCTATCGGTAACTTTACTTGAGGCTATATTTTTATTCACCACATGATATGTGTTTTGCTTGGAGCGTCTTGTATGATTTGAGTCTTTGCTTTTTAGTTTACCACAATAATCCTTTCTGTACACACCTTTTGGGAGAGACACACATGAATCGTGATTTATTAGAATACTCTATGTGCTTCACTTATATCTTTTAAGCTAGGAAATATTGCTCTAGTACATTACTTATATCTATTTAGAGCATGGCGGTGGCTTTATTTTATATAAGTTGTTGAACTCTCATGCTTCACTTATATTATTTTGTGAGTCTTTTAGAACAGCATGGTAATTTGCTTGGGTTATAAAACTTGTCCTAATATGATGGGCAGCCAAGATGGATATAATAAAAACTTTCATATACAGTGCATTGAATACTATGAGAAGTTTGATTCTTTATGATTGTTTCGAGATATGAAGATGGTGATATTAGGGTCATGCTAGTGGAGCAGTTGTGAATTTGAGAGATACTTGTGTTAAAGTTTGTGATTCCCGTAGCATGCACGCATGGTGAACCGTTATGTGATGAAGTTGGAGCATGATTTATTTTTTGATTGTCTTCCTTTGTGTGGAGGTCAGGATCGCGCGATGGTTAACTCCTATCAACCCTTCCCCTAGGAGCATGCGTGTAGTACTTTGTTTTGATGACTAAAAGATTTTTGCAATAAGTATGTGAGTTCTTTATGACTAATGTTGAGTCCATGGATTATACGCACTCTCACCCTTCCACCATTGCTAGCCACTCTTGTGTCATGCAACTTTCGTCGGTACCATACACCCATCATATACCTTCCTGAAAACAGACACCATACCTACCTATTATGGCATTTACATAGCCATTCCGAGATATATTGCCATGCAACTTTCCACCGCTCCGTTTATTATGAGACGCTCCATCATTGTCATATTGATTTGCATGCTCATGTAGTTGACATCGTATTTGTGGCAAAGCCACCGTTCATAAAGTGTGATGATCTTCATTATTAGAGCATTGTCCCATGTGAGGAAAGGATGATGGAGACTATGATTCCCCCACAAGTCGGGATGAGACTCCGGACGAAAAAAAGAGGCCATAAAAAAAGAGAATGCCCAAAAAGATGAGAGAAAAAGAGAGAAGGGGCAATGTTACTATCCTTTTCCCACACTTGTGCTTCAAAGTAGAACTATGATCTTCATGATAGAGAGTCTCCTATTTTGTCACTTTCATATACCAGTGGAAATTTTCATTATAGAACTTGGCTTGTACATTCCAATGATGGGCTTCCTCAAATTTCCCTAGGTCTTCATGAGCAAGCAAGTTGGATGCACACCCACTTAGTTTCTTTTTGAGCTTTCATACACTTATAGCTCTAGTGCATCCGTTGCATTGCAATCCCTACTCACTCACGTGGATATCTATTGATGGGCATCTCCATAGCCTGTTGATACGCCTAGTTGATGTGATACTATCTTCCTCCTTTTTTTTCTTCTCCACAACCACCATTCTATTCCACCTATAGTGTTATGTGCATGTCTCACGCTCATGTATTGCATGAAAGTTGAAAAAGTTTGAGAATACTAAAGTATGAATCAATTGCTTGGCTGAAACTGGGGTTGTGCATGATTTAAATATTTTGTGTGATGAAGATAGAGCATAGCCAAACTATATGATTTTCTAGGGATGGATTTCTTTGGCCATGTTATTTTGAGAAGACATGATTTCTTTGTTAGTATTCTTGAAGTATTAGTGTTTTTATGTCAATATTAAACTTTTGTTTTGAAGACTAGATGCATGTTGGATAGCGGTCGATGTGTGGAGTAATAGTAGTAGATGCAGAATCGTTTCGGTCTACTTGACACGGACGTGATGCCTATGTTCATGATCATTGCCTTATGTATCATCATAACTATGCGCTTTTCTATCAATTGCTCGGCAGTAATTTGTTCACCCACCGTAATATTTGCTATCTTGAGAAAAGCCACTAGTGAAACCTATGGCCCCCGTGTCTCTTTTCCATTATACAAGTTCTCTTTCACATCTTACTAGTTTCCGATCTACTATTTTGCAATCTTTTACTTTCCGATCTATAAACCAAAAATACCAAAAATATT
This sequence comes from Triticum dicoccoides, assembly GCF_002162155.2. NCBI lineage: Eukaryota > Viridiplantae > Streptophyta > Magnoliopsida > Poales > Poaceae > Triticum > Triticum dicoccoides. Next base: position 33,329,825 of record NC_041381.1, on the reverse strand, counting down.
TACTTTGCCATTTATCTATCTCTATTAGATCTCACTTTTGCAAATGATCGTGAAGGGATTGACAACCCCTTTATCGCGTTGGGTGCAAGTTGTTGATTGTTTGTGCATGTATTCAGTGAATTGTGCATTGTCTCCTACTAGATTGATACCTTGGTTCTTAAAACGGAGGGAAATATTTACGCTACTTTGCTACATCACCCTTTCCTCTTCAAGGGAAAACCAACACAAGCTTAAGAGGTAGCATCGACCGGTAAAGATCTTTGTAGAATATGTGGGAACCAATATGAGCATCCAGGTTCCGCTATTGGTTATTAAGTGGAGAGGTGTCTCGGTCATGTCTACATAGTTCTCGAACCCGTAGGGTCCGCACGCTTAATGTTCGATGATGATATGTATTATATGACTTATGTGTTTTGGTGGCCGAAGGTTGTTCGGAGTCCCGGATGAGATCACGGACATGACGAGGAGTCTCTAAATGGTTGAGAGGTAAATATTGATATATTGGTAGGTGGTATTTAGACATCGGAAGTGTTCCGGAATGAATCGGGTACATACCGGAGTATCGGAGGGGTCACCGGAACCCCCCGGGGAAAGATATGGGCCATATGGGCCATAGGAGGGAGGCTAACCAGCTCATAAGGGGCTGGCACACCCCTCACAAGGGAGGAGACCCGAATTGGACTAGGGAAGGGGGCGCCACCCACTTTCCTTCTCCTACTCCCTCTCCTTCCCCCTTTCCCCCTCCGGTAGAAGGAAGGGGGGAGAATCCAACTAGGAGTCCAAGTGGGACACCTACCCACTTGGGGCGCGCCTTGGTCGGCCTCCTCTCCCTCCCTTGTTTATATACGGGGGGCGCCCTTATGAGAACACGAATTGCTCCAAGCCATGTGCGGTGCCCTCCTCCATAGTTTACGTCTCCGGTCATATTCTCGTGGTGCTTAGGCGAAGCCCTGCGCGGATCACATCACCATCACCATTACCACGCCGGCGTGCTAACGGAACTCATCTACTCCTTCGACCCTCTACTGGATCAAGAGCTCGAGGGACGTCATCACGATGAACGTGTGCAGAACTCGGAGGTGTAGTACGTTCGGTACTCGATCAGACGTTTGACTACATCAACTGCATTAAGTAAACGCTTACGCTTTCGGTCTATGAGGGTACGTGGACACACTCTCCCCCTCTCGTTGCCATGCATCTCCTAGATAGATCTTGCGTGAGCGTAGGAATTTTTTTGAAATTGCATGGTACATTTCCCAACAGGCTTAACTGCAGTAGGATCATGGAGAGAAGGCCGAGATGAATGACGGCAACGATGATGCTACCACAGCAAGATTTGAAAGAGGAGACCGAGAGAAACCACGCTGGCTAGAGGAATGATTAAGAAGTGTCTTAAATCACAACACACATATCCATATTGTATAGCCATGAGAAATATGTAGATCTCCTCGTCTACTATTGTCGAAACAGGAAACTTGCAACATGAATGTTGTGCGGAACTACGAGAGTAGGCTTTTGGTCAAAGAAAATTTCAAATGATCGATCATGTGCGACGAGTCTGACAAATTTTTTCCAAAATAACTGCAAACGGGAACAACAAATTGAGCATGTACGTTTGACGAAACTACAAACCGGTCGCCTGAATGGAACCGTAGAATCGATGTACATCTCTTTTGTATAGAGCTTACCTCGAATCGGAGCACTGTTGTATAGATTAGACGGACAAGGGAGAGAGCAGATTAGATAGGAGGTTACTCTAGGTTGAAGAACACACCACGTAATCACCTTGCATCCCTCCCGTTTCTCCTCGTGCAGGGGCCCTCTCCCTGCGCTTGCGCTCGGCCTAGCTCCAGAGAAACTGCCGATTTGACAGTTTCCAGCGGGCCTGGCTCGGATCTGCTTTAAGGTTCGTGCCATGCGGGCCGAACAGTAAAAGCAGGCAACCGATGAAGGAGATATGCCCTACAGGAAATAATAAAGTTGTTATTTATATTTCCTTATATCATGATAAATATTTATTATTCATGATATAATTGTATTAACCGGAAACTTATTACATGTGTGAATACATACACAAAACATAGTGTCCCTAGTATGCCTCTACTTGACTAGATCGTTAATCAAAGATGGTTTTGTTTCCTAACCATGGATATGTGTTGTCATTTGATAAACGGGATCACATCATTAGAGAATGATGTGATGGACAAGACCCATCCATTAGCTTAGCATTATGATCGTTGCCGTTTTATTGCTACTGCTTTCTTCATGACTTATACATCACTACAAAAAAAAGAAACATCCTTGACTTTTCGGGCCGAACGAAAAAACATTTTGTCATACTTATGGCACTTCTATGACGATAATTGTGACAAAACCCGATATCACCATAGATGTGGTGGGCTCCTACTTTTATGACAAAAAATCATGACAGAAAATGGGCTTTTCATCCTGGGCGGGCCAGAGACGCTGCTGCATGACATTCTTTGGGCTGTCCATGATGGAAAAAACCGTGGTAGAAACGAGGGCGAGGAAAATTTCGGGGAGTTCCCAGTTACGGTGGGTGGTCGGGGGCCGAGCGATGCACGTTTCTCTCATACACGTACGCGCGTGTGTGTGAGGCATTCGGCTCTAACTGAACCCGAGCGAGGCGTTGGGCTCTAACTGAACCCGAGCGATTGCACTAGCTACGTTACTGAACCCGAGTGATTCCTTCGCTACGGCTGCTAACTGAAGCCGATCGATGTTGCCTCTGGATGAACAGTGAGCATTGTTGGGGGGTTTGGATGAATAGTGAGCGTTGTTGGGGGGTTTGGATGAACAGTTCCCAGTAGGGGTGGATGAACAGGACCCCGTGGTTGCCTCTAGATGAACAGGACCCCGATCAATCAAGCCGGTTGGGGCTGGATGAATAGGACCCCATGGAGGGCTGGATGAACAGGACGACCCCATGGAGGGCTGGATGAATAGGAGACCGTGGAGGGGTGGTTGAACAGGAGCCCGTGGAGAGGGCTGGTTGAACAGTAGCCGGTGGAGTAGCACGCGGTGGAGGGTGGATGAACAAGAGCCCGTGGATGAATATTCGCATGTGGAGGATGGAGGAGGTCGACGGTGGATGAACAGTAGCACGTGGAGGCTGGAGGAGGTCGACGGTGGAGATGAACAGTATCCCGTGGAGTCCCGTTTTGCGGTATGCCACACCCCTCCCGATAAACAGGACCCCTGTTTCGACTGTATCACTCAAACACAAGTCTGTTTCCTCCGTTTTGCGGTACGCCACACACCTTCCGATCAACAGGACCCCGTTTTGACCGTAGGAGGTCCAACAGAAGTCTGTTTCCTCCGTTTTGCGGTACGCCAGACCCCTCCCGATGAACAGGATCCCGTTTCGATTGTGGCCGGTCGAACACAAGGCCGTTTCCTCCGTTCTACGGTACGCCAGGCCTCGCTTCCATCGGCTGTTCTGTCCAAGCCCTCCCGATGAACACGATGATGCATTCCGTTCCGAACCAGCCGGTTGGCTCCCCATGAACACCACGACGATGCAGTTTCTCTGTTCCGACCCAGCCATGTACACGAGCCCTGGCTGTACGTATGCGCGAGTAGCATTCGAGACCACGCCCGTATGTACGTATGTGGCCGTATTTACTTTCTTGCACCCTGGCCGCTATAAGTACGTATACATGCTACGTGCATGCCTCTACTACGACACATGTGCGTCTACATCGCCAAGTATGTACGTACACGTTCGCGACCAGAATGACAACGCTACGTACGCTTCTACCAGGTGGGTCCCGACTGTTAGGCACTTCCTTGCATGCGAAGATGTAGCTGGTGGGTCCCAGCAGTCAAGGGGGCAAATCATTTTTGTTTCTCAGACGCACTTCCTTGCGTGCGAAGATGTAGCTAGTGGGTCCCAGCAGTCAGGGGGAAACATTTTTTTGTGAAATACAGTGGCCCATCCAGTGGGTCCCTGCTGTCAGGTGGAGAAATAATTATTTTGCGCATAATAAGGAGCCAATTCCTTGCGACTGCCCTGGACCCAGCTGTCAGCCTATCAACGTAGAGTACTCTTCCGATGGAAGTTGTTCCTTGACCACGTTGACCACGCCGCACTGAGAGTACCAGGGCGGTGGACGATGGCAAGGTCTAGGAAGAGGATGACACGGAGCCAGGGAAGACACGGTAGTGGATGCCCACGTGTAGAGGAGTATGAGGGTTCACTGGTTCGGCTGCGGTGTGAGGCTGCCGTCGCGGCAGAATAACTGGGGGTGTGGGTGAGTAGAGGGATGGTCTGGCCAGCGGTGGGAGTAGTAGGGGCGGTGAGGCCTCCGCGGCATCACAGCCGGCTACAGGAGGCAAGAGCATGCGGCACGACCAGCGCTGGTTTGGGCGGCTGGAGCAAGAAGACCAGAGGTTGCAGAAGCACTACGGCCGTTGGTTGGACATCGTACGGTCACTGGAGCTATATACGTTTATATTGACTAAGTTGACAAAGCCCTCCGTCCCCTTCAACTTAGTTGGCCCACAAGTCATCCTCCCATTATGGTGGGTCCCAGCTAGCAGGGGGTATTCATTTTTGTGTGCGTAATAAGGAGGCACTTCCTTGCATGCGAAGATATAGCTGGTGGGTCCGACCTCTCAGCGGGGGAATGTTTTTTTAGCAAAATATAGAGGCCCTTCCGGTGGGTCCCAGCTGTCAGGTGGAGGAATCATTATTTTGCACGTAATATGGAGGAATTTCCTTGTGTGCTGCCATGAACCCAGCTGTTAGCCTCTCCATGCACAGTCTACTTCTGATGGTGTCATTCGTTGACCACGTTGACCACGCCGTGTCGAGCGCATCCAAGTTGGTGGACGACAGCGAGGCCCCGGACAGCAACGAGATGGATATGGGAAGACGCGGGAGTAGAGTCGCAGACGGAGAGGTGTACGAGGGTTAACTGGTTCTGGTGCGGTGTGGATCGGCAGTCGGTGGCGAAGAACAGAAAGTGTGGAGGGGTGGAGGGATGGCCTGGCCAACGATGGAGTAGCGCTTCACAGCGAAGTATACTAAGCAGAGCTGCTAGCAGCAGGAGGCGGGAGGTGGTCCCGGCGATGCTGGAGGAAGAAGATGAGAGATTGAAGATGGTTGACGGTAGTTCGATGTAAATCCAATGGCTAACAATGTAAGAATCATTTGTTGACTAAGTTGACAACGACTTGCGTTGGATTCAACCTATTGGCCCAGATTTCAGCCTCCAAAAATGTGGCACGTATTCAACCCATTTTTTCAGAATTACAGTCTTTTTTTTCGCGGGGTAGAATTTACAGTCAATTTGATCTTTTTTTTGAATTATAGACCATTAGCTGGGCTGGGTGAACAAATAATGTAGCGTCCATGCGGCCCATATATTTTTTTCCTAAAAAATTACAAGTCATTTGCACTTTCTCGAAATACACGATTTTACTGGGCTGATTCTAATTATAATGTTGGGTTGGGCCAGCAATGTTATCAAAAAATACATAGGGGATGAGAATTTTGTTATAAATATATTTAAATAATAATTGATTTATTGTTACATTCATCCTTAAATCTTACCAAGGTTTTGTACACAATCACTAGGATTTTTTGCCAAAAAAATCTAGGATTTTATTGTTAAGAAATTATTTTTATAAGTTAATAAGATGTGGTATATTTTTTTCTTCATATGTAAGTATCTGTTAAATATATGATGACAATAAAAATAATATATAATAACATATAAAATAATTTAAATATATATAATATAGTTAGAAGGGAAACATAAGTTGGACCACGCGTTCCTATTCTTATATAGAAAAATAGAACAAATCTCTGTGTTTTCTTCAAAAAAATACATAAATTGGGCTGCCGATGTTTTAGGAAAAATAAAACCTCAGATGTGAGGTCCATAGGCTGGTCGATACATGACGGCCCTCCAGAAAATACAAACCGGCATGTCGTGGGTTGCGCATGTTAAAAAAGAAAGCCTAGACAGGGCAGCCCAAAACCCAGCTGATACTTGTTGCCCCAGTGATAATAATTGATACCTGCCAGCTCCCCGGTTTCGTTGTGAATTTATCTCCTATAGTAACTACGTTGAAGCACCTAAAAAAATGTAACTATGTTGACAAACCCGTGGTCCCCAACGTCAGTATAGCATTAGGAGGAAGTATTTTTTCGATGAGGCACTTGCCTGCGTATGGCCATAGACCTGGTGGGTCCCGACTGTCCGCCTCTCCACGTACAGTCCTCTCCAGATTCCTCTCGTTTTTTCAGCATGTTAACAATGGCAGAAAGAAGCGTTACGGCGAGCGCACAAAGGCACAGGAGGGGATCCAATCACCTGAGGAAATGCCTTATTAGTAAATAAACTACTGAACTAGCCTAGTGGCCAAGTGACACTACCCGACAGTTGTTCCGCCCGGGTTTGATTCCACCTGTGCAGGGAAAATATCTCCAATTTTTTTGCCTCCGGCTTTATTGACATGTGGGTCCCCATTGTCATCTACGCACACCATGTCCAACACTTGCCAAAACTTCGTCCGTCGTTTTCTCTGTGTTTCGCACACTCGACATTGTGTGGGCATTTTGAAAATAGCATATCTTTTTGACTGTGCATCATATGAAGATGTGCTATGCATGAATGTTGATCAGCCTGATGTTAACTGGCTGGTAGTTCCATTTTCGAGCATGAATAAAACTTCCAACATGATGTTAATCCTGTTTGAAAAGGTCATGTTAATATAAATGCTCTGCCTCTAAAAGTTGCAGTTTCTTATCTGAAACTGAACTTGTAGTTTCTTATCTGAAACTAAAACTTGCAGTTTCTTCTCTGAGAATCACATTGTCTGCACTTTTATACTCCTATGAAACTACATTTTTTAAGTGCTAGAAATAGATCTCTAGAATTCATAAAATACTTCATATGCTCAATACTGCAAATCTGAAATTCAAAAGACATTCATATCTGAAAGTACTCTCAAAATACACAACTCAAAACACAATTCACAACCTGCAAATACTGACAACCCTAAGCTCCACCTGACAATTCACAACCTGCCCGACTATTGGGCAGGGGGGGGGCAGTCCCCTCCTATTCCTCGGTGGCAGACAGCCGCCCCGTGAGACGATGTGAACGGCGAGGGAGAGGATGGCGGGGAAGCGTCGTCGGGCCAACTGCTTTTCTCCTCTTGAAGTTGGGTTCGATCGACGAAGACTCCACCGGCTCGCTCTGGCACGACACCCTCACAAACGGCACCCTATAGATGCTCGATGCTTCAATCTCTGGTGGATGCTCCATCTGGGATCGATACTCCCACCACCGCTCCTCATGATCGGATTCGGTGAATCTGTTTGCTCCATGGCCCAGAGGAGCAGATCTATGTACTCCCGCGCGACTACCTCCGGGAGTATCGCCGCCTTTTCGCTCTATTGCAGATATTTGGCCATGGATGTCGCCGTCGCCACTAGTTGGTCCTTGTTGTCAAACCAAGGCTGTATCTCCAGCATCCTAGCTAGCTTCACAGGGTCGCCATCTGCGATCCTCACGTATCGGTTGTACTCCTCCATCGATCTACTTCTCCATAGCACCTTCACTCGCCGGCGGTGGTTTTTGAATGGAAGAGGAGAGGAGCAGCACTGGTTTTGGATTAGAACGGGAGAGGAGCGACGCTGGTTTTGGATTGGAACAAGAGAGGAGGGGCGGTGGTTTTGAAATGGAAGAGGAGAGGAGCGGCGCTAGATTTAGATTGGAATAGGAGAGGAGCGGCGGTGGTTTAAGAGGAGAAGAGTGGAAGAGCGGCGCTGGTCTTGGAAGTATTTTTTTGTTTTGTGTATTTTGGGTCAAAGTTTGACCACGTACTGTATTTGACAAGCAAAATGTGAATTCATGTCACCAAAAATTGTATCATTTGGTTCATATCTGAATGTACTTTCAAATTATATTATTTTTGCAACATATAACATATATTTTATTTGCGAAAATCATGGTCAATTATGACCCAGAATAAAAGGGAGACTAGTTAATGTGCGGTCGCTTTCTTAATTGAAGGGTAAATTGATTTTGATTTTGATCCACTCATAGGAACCGGCCCTCTCATCCAATCCTAAATCGCTTCCGCACGCTCCTCTCCCTCTTCTCCATTGCAAAACCACCTCCTCTCCTCTCCATCATCTCCATTCCAAAACCACCGTCTCACCTCTCCCTCTTCTGCATTGCAAAACCACCTCCTCTCCTCTCCATCATCTCCATTCCAAAACCACTGTCTCGCCTCACCCTCTTATCCATTGCAAAACCACCTCCTCTCCTCTCCATCATCTCCATTCCAAAACCACCATCTCTCCTCTCCCTCTTCTCCATTGCAAGACCATTGTCTCTCCTCCCATCTTCCAAAGCTAGCACCGGACCACTCAGAAGGAAATCTATGGAGAGGATGCAGCAGCGAATCAGGCAGATCACCGTCGGGGACCAGGAAAAGTTAGCCAGGTTGAAGGAGATCCTTACTTGGTTTGACAATGAGTGGGAGATTTCGAGGACGATGAGGGCCATGTGGCAATTTATGCGAAAGAGTGAGACGGCGGTGATGAGGGCGGCAATGTACTCCTCGGCGGCAGTCACGCCGTAGTCTTTTGAGTTCATCAAGTATCTCCTATGGGCGATGGAGCAGACAGATTTGCCCGAGGTGAAAGTCAGGCGGAGGTGGTGGACATACAGGTTGAAGGTCGAGCACCCAGAGGATAACGAATCGATTGAGTATGGTGTGCCGTTCGTGAGGGTGCAGATCCGGCCGGAGCCACAGGAGTATTCGTTCTCCCACCGGAAGAGGAAGCCAGATGGCACGATGTTGCTTCCCCGCCGTTCTCCAGGGTTCCCTTGATGCTTGCCTCGTTTCAACAGCGGCGGTAGGGTTTAAGGTAAGCTTCGCACTAACCTAATCTTCCATCTGCTCATGCTTACAATCTGTGTGACAACTAATGAAAAGCATGCTTACAATCAGTCTCTGAGTACTACGCAAATCACCCTAAAATAGCTCTGGACCTTTGGGTCAAAGTTGTGACACTATGTACAAATAAAGAAAAATAGATTGGTGCTTCTTTCAGAAAAGAGTACTCCCTAGAAAACTGCCAATATAAGCTACTAGTATCTGGTTAGAGGATTTGCTGCCGAGAAAGATCCGTCCACAGAGAGCGCCACACATCCCATTGATGGTGGTGGATGCCAATGCGTGCATGGAGCATGGTTGGTGTCGGTAATTTTTACTTGGCACACCTCGCACTCTGCATATATCCCGGTTCCATCAATACATTTGTGTAGTTCCACCAAAATGCAGCTGAATAACCCTGTTTGCACAAATAATGAAAAAGGGTGATTACATTATAGTGGCACTAGTTGATGAAACATACACTAATAAATAGAAGAAATATTGCGATAGTATCATAGTATGCCATGTTGCAAGGGCAATATGGGCCCTGTGATGCCTCATATGGTACGCCTCATACTGGAAATCGTCCCAAGTCTCCTTGATACACCTTCTGCCAGTGATGAACATTAGTGTACATCGGAAGTACAAGGTGGGGTCTTGAGACATTCAAATCTCTATTTTTGTGCAGATCAACTAAAATTAAGCACCCAAGTTTGCAGAAATGCGTAAACATTAACAATGAGACTAGTTGATGAAACATACATTAACAAAGAGAAGCACTTTCTTTATCTACATTGGAAATGAAATGATAGAGAGGACACTCGCTCTATTTTAACTGTATTATTACTTCATTTTATCTGTGACACTAGGGTTGAGCAGCTGGCAAACAAGGTGTACCGTGCGCCGCAAGGATGGAGGCCGGGGGTGCTTAGACTGGGATGATGAAGCTGGCTCTTTCAGTCCATATCTTCCACCTGATGTTTCTATGGTAGCATTTGGGTTCTAATCCAAACTTGGTCGAGCTAGTGCTACGTCCCCCTACCTGCCTAGCTTATGTGGCGAACTTGTCTCCTGCTAGTACTTAGTCCCTTCTAGTAGTAGTTCCATAACAGCTAGTTTACACTGAGATGTTGTCGGATAATGGTTCTATATGGTTGGGTTTCTTTAATGAAATTGGAGGGAACCCCCTCTTTCGATATATAAAAAAATAGTGGAACTAGCAGTGCCAAAACATTGCCTGAAATTAATAGTGCCACTAGATTAAGGTGCAAAATAATAACATTACTGCTTTATCATGGCAGTGCCAAACAGTAGCACAAGAGCAGGATTAACATGCAGGATCTTTGCAAACAGTCAGACCAAAAAGGAACATACATCGTGATTGGAACCCCATCTACAGTCAACGCCATCGTAGAAGGGATGACACCAGTCACCAACATGGATGATTCAATTCATGGGATCTTTTGGTGCAGTTCACCTAAAATGAAGCAATGTCCCATGAGCTAGCAGCTTCTTCTTTTTTAACAAAAGGGCTCCCGCCCCGGTTCCATTTCATCAGAAAATTAAACCCATAGAGCTTCTTATTCATTAGTTGCAATAAAATTGAGCAACATCATGTTGGTCGTGAAGCTCCTGGAATGTTCAACTATAATTTGGATATCATTTGTGCAGTTCAACTAAGATCAAGCGTGAAATGTATATCTCTGTTTGCACAAAAAAGGTGGAAAGGAGGGTGACTAACAAGTGACGAAACATGCATCAACTAAAAAAAGCATGTTCCTTATCTAAATGGCAATCCTACAAGGACAGTAGCAATTTCTAAAGCAGCAGCATTGCTAGATATTAGTGTGGGCGTTAGGATTAACTATGACAACCGTTAAATATGACATTACTTTAATGGTGCCATTGCTTCATTTTACCAGCAACATTACATTAACAGCTGCCACAAAGTTGGTATTTGGGCACAGGAGAGTAGGTGGACCAGGACAGTTGCATTTCTAACAAAAAGAAGCAACTTATCTTAATGGGAAATTTAGCAGGACATGGAAAAAAGTGCCATTGATTCATATTACTGGAGGCATTGCATTGAAAACAACATTGGTTTAACGTGTCCTTACTTTTAACAGTGCGACTGCTACATTTAACCAGTGGCATTACATAAGAGTCGCTCGGGGCAACAAACATCAGAATAGGATATCTGGGTTGGTCCCATTTTTGTTCGGTATAGCCACCTTATACTGTGTGAGGCTAGCAAATCTAGTGCTGGACTTACTCTGTTGACTTGTCCCCCAGTGCCCACTTTCTTTCCTTTTTGAACCAATAGATCGGGTTTATATTGAGTTTGTACTGCGTTTCCCTTTATTTCCTTATTAGACCTAGAGACCAGTTGGATAGCAAGTCTCTGCTACTTTTCACCCCCATTATTTCCTCTTTCGACCAAGTCCTAGATCCAGGTAACAAATCTTCCCCCACCCCACCCCCTTTCTTCCTTGTTTGAACCAAGTAGTACTAGATTCGAGTGCATGAACTAGTTTTACCTCTTAACAGTAAAAAAATTAGGTGGTTTTCGAATAGCCGATCAATCCTATCTACGAGGGGGCCTGAGAAATGGTAAAAGATACAAATGCGGCGACGTCAGGAGCTCGGGAAGTAGAGCAAGGCCAGTTTCGAAGGAAGTTATACCTGAGGGTTGCCACGATATCGCTAGGTGGGCGGTGGGAGGCCGGATCTGCCCACACTACGGCAGCAAGGAAGAAGGGTCGGAGGCCCTCCCTCGCCAATGATGCTTGGGAGAGAACGGCAAGGCACGCTGATCGAGATGCGCCGGCAGTGGGTAAGAGCCGTCGCTGAGGAGGACCGCTTGAACGTGCACCTTCTCACCTTCCCCGACGGAGAGGATCCGACTGGATCTGTGACCAGCGGTGAGTAGAGAGAGAGAGAGTGTGTGGCCATCGTTGTCGTGTTTAGATCTTGAGAGGACGAGACAGTGTGAAGAGAGCAACACTAGCAAGCAAGCGCAGAGGCTCCTGCCTATATAGTGGAGTACTAGTTTTCTTTTGTCTACCGGAGCCGGCTTGACCTCGTCAATGACCGTCGAGAAGTCTTCATGCGCGTGCCCCGGAAGCGCAGTTATCGTCATTTTGATCTAAAGCATCGGATTATAACATATTAGACTAGCCACAGTGGGAGTAACTTTAGCATTAACATCGAGTCCAACTCAGCAAATTTGCTTATGTGGCAATGAGTTAATGAGGTGAGAGGTAGTTTGAGTAACTTAGCTAGTTACTGCAACGTCACATGTCCCAATGCAATATGAGTCTATAACCTAATAAATGAAGCTTTGCATGTTACTACACTTATGTTACTACCCACTATGAAGGTAGTAACATATTCTAGGGATATATGTATGTTACTACTGTATGTTACTCTCCACTGTGAGTAGTCTAACACAAAAAAATACCACATGACAAGAAATCATAACCTCACTGCCCAAAGGAAACAAGATGAATCTCGACGGACAAACTAGATGAGGATCAAAGCTCAAATCAAAGATAAACTTGTAGAAAAGGGGTCCGTCGATAGATGTCCTAATTAACATAGCCGGCTTGACCTAGATGGCAGCCGAGTAGTCTTCATGCATGTGCCCCCAATGACTAGCCCAACTCAGTTGTCGTTGTTTAACCCTCGCAGTGATCGAAAGCACATGCCACCTAATTTTGCGAGATGACAAGAAACTTTTTTTTAGATTTCTCACCAGAACTACAACCCTGTACAACACAGCTTGTACGATATGTAGACGATAGCCAATCCAGGCGTGTCTGCTGGAGTCTGGTCAGATGCATGGATGAACTGATCTTCTGTGACTTGCAGGGATCATCCTGGCACCAACGTATGTACTACAACACTTCTCTTGTACTATCGCTTGTATCTCTCTTCTATTAAGTCACCCGACTTGCGGGCCGGGGAGTGTCCCTATGGTCGGTTCTCAATTGTGGTCCCACATGTGTGTGCAAATGCAATATGACGTGCGTTCCATTCGGAGAGCAGCATGCCAGACCGACCGACCGTCTGGGGTGCGACGCGGATGTGACGGGCGTGCTGTATACTCTGTACATGTGTACCGCCGTTTTCTTGAGGCTTTGCTCCATGGCGCAATCCATGGATACAAAATTACTATACTGTACTATTTAAAAGTCGAGGGCGGGGCTTTTCCTACGCGGTAGGCGGGGCAGTTCCGCCTAGTCGGTTCGACAGAGACGTGAGAAGATGAGGGAGTAGGATGCTGCAAACGTAGGGCTGTGTGATTTGACAGTGAGTTACTGCTGGACAGGTGGGGCCCTGTGATTTGACTTGCCATAATCATTTTAACTACAGCGCTACAACCGGCGTGAGTCTCCCGATTCCTGACCACCTCCATACAGGTGCCTCTTCCAATGCTCCACCATGTAGAGGCTGGCTCTTGCATGAGAGCCCACTTATCCACATTTTCCTTGTCGCTTTCCTCCACATATGCAAAAATGCCATGTAAAGAGGGCTTTTAGCCCACTATTGTACTTACTTTCTCCTACAGGTGCTAAGCTTGCCACATAGGCATAAAGCCTGATGTGGCAAGTTAATTGAGAAGAGAGAGACTAATTTGGTGACCCAAGGAAGAAATGGTGCTAAGCGCATGTACCTAGATGAAAATACAATTTTGAGTCTATAGCTAATTAAATGAAGCAAACTTAGCAACAAAAAACTAAGCAACTATGCATTGGGGACTTGATTGCTAAGCCATTTAATGCCCTTAACACCTCACCTAAGCACCATTTCATTGGAAGAGTTCACTCCTTGGCAAATGCAATAAATACTACAAAGAAAGAGATAGAGAGAAGTGAAAAAAAAAACTTATAGCCAACCTTATAGCTAACCTTGTTGTAGTATGAGTGACTAAGTGATGACTATGTATGACACGCCAACATCAGGTAGCCTAATGCACCGTGTTAAATCTCCAAGGGTGCGACCGCGCGAGTGAGGCGACGGTCATGGTAGGCGCGACCATGAGACGACCTCCTGGCAGCCCACAGATCTGAGATTGAACGGTCGCATCTAAGTTGCTAAAAATTTGTAGAATAACCCTCCAGGATAGGATATTCACCCATAGGTCTAGAATCACGCCATGAAACCGTTCAATCTCAGATCCAAGGGCTCTCGAAAGCCCGTATCATGGGAGAATGGAAAGCCACTACCCTGCCGTTTGGACGCTGGCAGTTCGCTCCTACTCATCCCCGGACGTCCTTTAACATTACGGAAGTTTACTCCTAGTCATCCCGTCCTTTCACATTACGACAGTTCCACTAATCCTAACCCTCCTCCCAAATCCGTGGCGTCCCAAATCTCCATGGTCAGCGGTGAGTACAAGGTTAGAACCATCACCGGTGATGAGTTCGACGTCATCTACACCCGTTCTTCCACGACAGTGAAAGGATGCCTTGCCCGCTTCAGACGCATGTTCGAAAACTCAAATGATGAGTGGGTCGCTGGGCTACATGTTAAGTACACCACAGTCCTGGGACGAGAGAAGGATCTAAAGGAGGAAGAGAAGAAGAAGCCTGCCGTGATCCAGGTTTGCGTGCATGACTTATGCTTGGTCTACCACATATGCCATGCCGATGTTGAATGCTAGGATTTTAAGAACTTCCTCAAGAGCGGCCTAGTCAAATTTGTTACTGTAGACTTTACGAACGAAGAAAGAGTCCTGGGTCGGATAGGCCTCGTTGTAGGCAACCCCTTCGTCCTCCAGAAGGATCAGCTGCTGTCCTCCAGTGGTCAGCCTTCAATGTTGACCCTGGCAGGAGCCATGGTTCATCCTTCGTACGGTAAACTAGAGAAACCTCCTACACGTTTCATCGTCATGCATGGCAGTGGAATGTACTAGATAGAGACCACATCCACTACGCTGCAATGAATGGCTACCTTTGTTTCAATATCTACAAGGGTTGGATGAAGAGCAAGAGCCAAGTGTGCGGCTCAAGCAAAGAAGTATCGGCCAAGAGGAAGAGGGACAAGGACGAAGTCGAGGACGTGGACGAGGACTCCGAGTAAGGTGGTAGTGTCATTGCTCATGGTGGTTGTAATGTAGTGTCTACCGGATTAGTTGCATAGTTTAATTTCAGGTGTGCTTAGTTTAGTTTGAGGGGTGTGTTGTGCTGAGCCACCAGCAGAACTATGTTATGTTTCTTCTCGTTACTTTAACTCTTCAGTACATACATACTAGTATTTCTTACATTTCATCTTTTAGTTGGTATAGTACTACCACTCGTTTCTTCACATTATATACGTACAATATATATGGCCAACATCATATAGCCAGCAGTTTAGTTGTCAAAGAATTTCATGGTGCTTAGTTTTGTCAAAGAATTCGAGGGTGCTTAGTTTTATTTAAGGGGTGGGTTGTGTTGGTCACCATTATTGTGACTCAAATCTCTTTTGCCATGTTATAATGACATAAACGCCGATGGAACAACATGCCAGCTCTCCCTCTATCTCACTACAGTAAAATAAAGTGTGGGGCCTACTTGATCCCACCAGCGTTCTTATTTTCCTGTAAAATTATTCGCTTGGTTACTCCTGACAAGCGGGGCCACACTTATCATTGTGAGAATCGTCTTATTTTTGTCATGTAACATGGTTAACGGGTTTGACATGAAAATAACAATGTCTAATGTCATTTTTGAGCAAACATGTAACTTAACGATGGCATTTTTGAGATATCTAATTGCATTTTTGAGCAGGCATCTCACGGATCGATGGCATTTTTGAGTAGTTGTAACTTCTAATGGCAAAACTGAGTAGTGATACACAACTAGTGGCATATATAATAAGAACTCAAGAATTAAATAGGTATGCTAATTTCTTTAATAGAATTTAGCACCCCATTTAAACACGTACTAGCTTTTTTAATAGTACTATATGCATAATTTGGCAACGAGCGCTCTCTATATGTACCACCTTTTTTTATTTCAAGTTTTTCTCCATGGAGCAATCCATCGATACTACTACTGTACAAAAGTATACATTTTTTAAAAGGCTAGAGGGCGGGGCAGTCTAGCTTGGTCGGTTTCACGCGAGGCGAGGGCCTTTGTGATTTGACAGCTCATTACTGCTGGAAGGCAGGGCCTTGTGATTTGACTACTCGTATAAATGTGCCGACGACCTGAGGAGGAGCAAAGAACCGTGCGGTATACTCAAGTTTTCCACTGGAGTAGTACTACGACAGAGGAGCACGAAACACGGCAGCCCAGTGCCATATGGAGATAAAAATGATCTAATTTGCTAGTCATCTCATTGTTAGCATTGTTCTATTCATGCCTCGCAGAGAACGTGACACGTGCGGCAAAACACCCGAAGCAAAAGATGAAACACGGGAGCAAAAGAAGAAGGAAGATTATCACCCCAAATGATCTAATTCACCGCGGAGTCATAACTACTTCTTCATCGCCTCCACGATCTCCATCTCATTGCGCGTCTCCTCCGCCATCTTCTTCATTCTGTCCATGACGCGGGATTTCTCGGCGCGAGCCTTCATCATCTGTTCCACGGCCGCATTACGTACCTTGACAGCAGCCGGGTGCTTGATGTGGAGCTTCGCCAACTCCTCCTTATGTTCCATGACGAGTGCCTGCATCATCTTCATTGAGGAACTACTATTCTCATGTAGCTTCTTCCAGCCGACATTCTTCTCCTTCAACAGGTCGAGCTCGTGGCAGAGCTTCGCCTTGTCATCCTGAAGTTGCAGGATTTTGCCGGTTGCCTTCTTCTCCGAGGCAATGCTCTTCTTCAGCAGCATCAGCAAGCCGGCGGTCAACTCCCCTTGCTTATTGAGCTCAGCGGGCATGTCGTCGAGGCTCTCCTTCAGCAGCTCCACCAAGCCGTGGATGAACTCCTTCTGCTTATTGAGGTGCTTATATGAGCTGATCAGGCATGCCATCGAGGGATAACGACCCCAGCGTCGCCGGCTTGGCATGTTCGCCTCCACGGCTAGGGCGCTCCTAGGAGCCATCACCTGCCCGTGAGAGATCTTTCGAGGTCTCTGCGTGGCGGTGAGCCCTCTCTTTCTTCCGCAGCCTTGGTTGCCGCTCCCTTGTTACGAGTAGTTCTCGACCTAGAGCTCTGCTCACTGGCCATGGCATGGACAGACGAAGAAGAAGCACTTATGAGGAGGAAAGGTAGAGTAATTTTTGGTTAGGTAGTTCCCCTTTTATAACCTAAGTACTAGCACTAGTACTAATACCTGCATAGTGAGAACACGTTCAGGTTTGGTACGTACTAGTAGGTGTGAGCAGGCTTGCACTTAATTGTAGCATTAGTACTTTTGAATGTGATGGGAACAAGGTAAAGATTAATTGATGGTTTTTGTTTCGAGGCCTGAAATGGCTCTCAATGAGTTTAGTGGAACATAAATTTCAAGTAGACTACACTGCTCAAATGCGTAAATATTATGTTACTGTCAAAAATTGGCACAAAATACGAAGGAGACCAATGGAAGTACTACTAGCAACCCATGATTTAACTACCCGCATGCGCGCCAGTGGAGCAGTAATGTCTTTCTTCCGCCCTCACGTCCACTCAATTTGCATGGGGTGGATCTTGGTACAAAATTGCGTCCGCCCGTGTACCCGCGTGTGCGTGCGAGGGAATGAATGCGTGTGTGGCGTGCATGCACATCTTTGCTTCGTGCATGTACCGCCAGTATGGCTTAGGGAGGACGAGTACATTCTTCTGGAACCAGCATCACGTCACTGTGATCAATCCACACAAGGAGGTTGCGACAACACCTCCACATGTGCGATGTGGCTTCATGAACTGTAAGAGAGACACTCAGTAGTGTGTTATTGGAATTCTAATTTACGTGTTTTGCACATACTCAAAGTACTAGTAAGGTACACGTGCATTGCACGCATCAGATTTTGCAACCAAATTATGAATAAATACGACAGTATAGCATGTAAGCTCTGAGTCATATATGCCTGATGTAGACCTTCGTTTAATTCTTATAGTTCATATCATTCAAAATCAATTAGTTTTTATAAAAAAGCTAGGGCCTCTTGGATTCGTAGGATTTCCAAAACGCGGGAATAGGAAAAACATGGGATTATAGTGGAATGTCGTCTTGAATCCTACAGGATTGTACGAGTGTTTAATTGTGCATAGAAAAAACACAGAATTCTTTGAAAGAGGTTTGAGTGGATGGGATGTTTCCTATGAAATCTAGTGCAAATGAATCATATGGAAAAATTCCTTTGGTTTACAATCCTATGAATCAAACAACCAAGATAGAAAAAATTCCTAAGGATTAGAACTCTCCAAAATTCCTTTGAGAATCCGTTGAATCAAAGAAGCCCTTAATCTATTTTATGATTCATGGAATTGTGCGTTGTAAAGCATAAAGTAAAAACAAATAATCGCAATTCAACTAGAAAAAAAGTTTGGGCAGTTATGATACAGAAGATTCTAGAACAAAGGAGAACCACTGTTGTTTTGAGGTTTGTGCATTATGCTTAAGTTCAACCATGGAGTTTGCTAGACTGTGCGAGGGGCTGAGTGGAGGGAGACTATGAAGGAGTGCACAAGTGCGAGATCAATATTTAGAGAGAGGGGGCAAGAACGTGCGTTGTTGCGCGCAGTGGCGGAGCCATGAAAAATAAATGAGCTAGGGGGAAAGCATTGCTAATCCTTTACGAGGAGGGCCAATTCATGAACTTAAACCATTTTTACCAGCAATTGTCTAATGATCACATTCTTATTATCCTCGATATATAGTGATGTTATAGGGGGGCAGGGCCCTTGCTGCCCCCTGTCTTCGCCATTGTGCGCGCATCTGAGAGATGAAGCGGAAGGCATGTATGATGAGAGGGGGACGTTGAATATATAATTAATGTGGGTGTATTAGCTATATATGTAGGGCTTGTTTGGTTCCAGGCCTAGGAGTGCCACACTTTGCCATACAATGTTGCCAAACTTGCCTAAGGTTAGTTCTTCAAAATAAGAGCCACAAGTTGGCAAGCCTACGGGAATCTTGCCACACTTGTTGTGTGTATGTGATGTGGGACCATAGTGTGGCTTGCCTAAGATGTGGCCTGAACCAAACACACAGCTGAGTTGGTCAAATTTGCCTAACTTTACTTGTGGCAAGCTTTGGCAAACTTAGTCTCAAACCAAACAACCCTGTAATCCTATATAGAGAGGTATATATTGATCGCTATGGACATGGGAAAGAGGGTGAGACCTCACTAGATATATAGATTGATCAGTTTGTGTGGAAAACTATGAAAGACCTAGCTATATACACACACACACATAGAGGAACATCGATCGTTGCACATGCACGCGTGAGAGATAAAGAATGCCCGATATGATGGAGAGGGGGATGTGTGTGTGTGCCTTCATGGGAGACCGACCTGAAGAAAAAGATTGCATGTGTGCGATGGATAATGCCGACTGGTAGTGTGTGTGCATGCATGCACGACAGAAAGTTAGTGGTATAATTATAAAGACAAGACGACTGTGTGGGTGTAAAAGACTAGGTGAGGTCATAATCAATGTAAAGTTGAATTCAAATATTTGAATACGAGGTCATGATGTTTGAAACCCATGCATGCATGAATATAACGGAGATCTGTGCGGTGTGGTTTGGAAATGAGCATGTTGTAATGTATACACATTGAACAAGGTCAGACTGATTTGAATTTGAGATATTGATGGCAGACATCGTTTGGCCACATTGCATCCGTGCATGAACACACTATTCTAATTGGTGATGATGGGTGGCTTTCGCATCACATATCTATATCTATACCCCTATATATATATTATATTTTACATTTTTTATATAGTGTGCGGGTAACTTTAACATTGAAATATGGTCGTTGGATGAGGCGAATCCGATGGTGCAGAGATGGCAAATTTGAGCACTACTGGCCGTTGGATATCATCTAGATTCCACCAGATTTTGCCACATGTACAATCTAGAAGACCATGGTTGAACTTAAGCATAATGCACAAACCTCAAAACACAAGGACTTCTTCTTTGTTCTAGAATCTTCCGTATCAGAATTGCCCAAATGTTTTTCTACATGATTTGCCATTATTTGTTTTTACTTTATGTCTTACAACGCACAATTCCATAAATCTTAAAATAGATTAGCTTTCTTATAAAAACTAGATGATTTTGAATGAAATGAACTATAAGAATTAAACGAACATCTACATCATGCATATATGACTCAAAGCTTACATGCTATAATATGGTATTTATTCATAATTTGCTTGCCAAATCTCATGCGTGCAATGCACGTGTACCTTACTAGTCTAAATGGTGTTTGTGTGTGTATTGTGCATGTTGAGGTGCGAATTGTCTTTTTTGTGGGTACACGTTAAGCTTGTTCTCTCAAAATTTCAAGTCGCGCCTTGTTATGCCGAAATTTCAAACTAGCGTTTCTGTCTATCGTGCTGCGAAACTCCCGCCTCTTCAAACCGCGCCTTGTTACCCCGAAATATTTAAGATATATCTTTGTCTTGTTGTGCTCCAACAACTCCCTCCATCTCAACCCGCACCTTGCTATTCCAAAATTACAACGCATGCGAAAACTCCTACCTCCTGTCAAATCCAGACACGCGAAATGCCTGTGGTACCCCTGAACCGAAAGAATCGCCTCAAATCGGTGGGGGTACTTTCGTAACTTACCCCACATTTCGGACAAGCGCGTCCCTAAGCCATGGTTCCCCACTCGCATTCCATCCGCCCACCCATTCGTACACCGAGGCCGCGAAAACCCGCGAAGCCCCACACCCTCCTCCGTCTGCCACCCAGCCGGAGCCTCTTCCCCGACGACGTTGTCCACAACAACACTTCGACGTCCCTCATCCATCGTACCGGATGATGATACGTCGTCGATCTCGTCATCCCGCCGGTTCAGCCACCCCGTCCTCCACCTCCAAGGAGCTGCCCCGACATTCCCCTCGTCTTTTGCGCCACCTCCATTCCCACACCACCGTCTTCACCTGCACCGCCGAAAGAGCAGCATCATCACCGTTTCCTCGGATGAAGCTGCGGCCTAATCAGCGCCACCAAAGAGGTTGTACACTAATCGCCGCATTTTCTTCTTGATTCGATCTCACGGTGCTGCCGGCGCTCGGTCCCGAGCCGACACGGCGTGGCTCCATCCACGGCGGCGGCGCTGGCCACTTCCTCCACGGCGTCGCTCCCTCGGCGGCGACGTCCACATTAGTAGGAGCTGCTGCTGCTTTAACTCTCGCTCGCGCTGCTACTCTACTCTTGCTCTCGGTCCCCTGCCTAGTCTGCTCTTGCCATTTCTCTTGCTCGCGCTGCTGCTCTCGCTCTTGCTCTTGCGTGTGACGCTGCTCCGATTTAGCTACACTTCAGTCGACTGAATCGACTTTTGGGTCAGTCGATTTTCAGGGGGTGTGGTGGCTCGCCGGAGTTAAGGAAGAACCAACCGCAGCGGGGAGGGGGGCCGCCGAAGAAGTACCCCACTATCTATCTTAGGGTTCAGGGTGGGGGCGATGGGCGCCGGCGGTGGTGGGGCGGTGGCGTGGGGATCGCCGGAGAAAAAGCTTGGCACGTGAGGGGGCCTAGAGGGATGACCGGGGCGGCGGCGAACCGGCGGTGGGGAGTGTTTTCGGGGCGGGCGAGGCGGCGCACCGCCGGCTGCAGGCGGCGGGGGGCGGCTGCTTGGCCGGTGGTGGCTGGTGGCTCAAGGGGTGGAGGTTGAAGATGAACTGCATGCCCTTGATTTCATATCCAACGGCTGTAAAATTGACTGACCAAAGATGAAAAAGTCAGTCGATTGACGTGTAGCCTCACCTCTAGTGCGTTCAGTTTCGACAGTAAAATTCAGTTTCGACAGCAAAATTTAGTTTCGATAGTTAAGTTCAACTAGTCGTCAACCCGTGCACTTGCACGGGCTAGTCATTTTTGAAACATGTAAATATATGAGTATTAATAGTACTTTCGGATGAAAAAAACTTTATAGATTGAAGCATTTGAGAAATTAGGTGATTCATCTTTGAAATATTGTTATTGAAAAATGCATGCTTACCAGTTTGTAGCATCAGCATGACGATCAAAATTTAGACCATCTATCGGTTGCTAGTAATCAGTATTGCAAGCTTTATCTTTAGTCATCAATGAGTTAATTACTACTTCAGATGAAAAAATAATTAATGTCATCATAAGAAATTATTAATCAAGAAATAAAACTTTTACATTCATTCTTGACCGAACAACATATTCCAGACTCCTCTCTCTTTCAAACGTGAATGCAACCCACATTTGCCGCTGGCAACATGGATAATAGAGCTCGGTGAAATCTATCTATTATATAATTAAAATGGAAGTAAAATAAGCGGTCACGTTCATCCACATAAATTAAATTATCTTGACCATTAATTATAGATACAAACGGTTGAGATTTAAAGTTGTAAACGTTACATACAAATAATGTGTAAAGCACTTTTTGGCACGCTAGAAATCTGACACGTACATGTAGCTATGATGAAAAAGCCCAACCACCATGACGTGTACGAGGACATCTGCAATGCCTAATCTGTGAAAAAAAAACTGTGTTCGTGGAGTAACGGAATTGTTAATCAACTCCTATTCGGACTCTAATTTCTAATAAGAGTAAAAGAAAAGGCGCACTACATAGGCCCACCTGTCTCTTCCTGGGCCAGCGCATAGACGCATCAGGTAAGCCAGCCTATGACAACTGCAAAAAAATGGGACGCTCGCAAAAGGTTAACAGGATGAATAACATGCCCCTCGAATTAATATATAGCTCTTACCAGATGAATAAATAGTTTTAGAAAATAGATGAATAAATTTTGCTAAAAACCCTGATGAATAAATTATGCAACGATGTTATATATTTGAAATTTGGAATATACGATTCATCTATTATATCACTAAAACAAAACACAGAAAAGCCACCATGATTTACCCACACAAGTTAAAAATATATGATCCATTGATTTTGCTTCTGATGTACGAGATTAAAAAAAATCTCAAAGTTACGGAAAACATGAACATGTACACATATTTCACACTGCGTGCATTGCTTGATGTAGAGGCCAGAGTAGTCCTCCGTTTAAAAGAACACCCAACACATAAAGTTCCATTGCTAACATGGCCCATTATTATACGAGAAAAAGGAAAACCGGTGCCAAACTTAGATTCAATGCGTGCAGCAGGTTAAAAAAAAAAGATGAGACATACGTCATAAGGATTCATCAATCAGATGTATATGTACGGAAAGTAGCACCTTTCTATTGTCAAAAGAAGACTAGCAAGCCTTTATAAAAAAATATCAAGCAAACCAGACAAACCTGTTCAGCATACGTGGATAATTCAAGATAAAGGTGAGACGTGCATAACCCTCAAAAAAAAGGTGAGACGTGCAGCTTTTGTACATACACCGCCTACAAAAAATATTGTAACTCAACCATCTCAACCATATGACACATGTGGTAAGCAATCCAAACAATTCCAAAAATAAAATAAAAAATTGTAACTCAAATTGGCCGATAGTAAACCTAAAATCGCTACCCCACGACCACGGGTATGTAATCTAGAATATATTTCGGATGATGAATGCATGTTTAAATTTTGCAATATAATATTATTAAAAAGTCATTTTCTTATCTGGGATGACCCTTCCTCAAGTATACGAATATCTAAAATCATAAGTTATGTTCTCAAACAAACTCCATTTGAAATCCTTAACAACTAAATCATGAATAAAATATATCTTTTTAATATCACATTATGAGTACAAATAATACGACTCTTTTCAGTTATGAATTTTCAGTAAGAACTACAATCAGTCAACTATTTTCATGTGTACTCCACCATGTCACATAATTAAGCAGCAGATGTCAGCATATTATTTATATATGTAAGTCTCAAGATAAAATTACTAATATTATATCCATGAAATTTGAAATGAGAAATGCATGAAATTTGTCTATATACCTTTTCATAGAGTTCTATAGAAAATCCGTGAATTTCTAAATCTTGAATTTATGTGGAAATCTTCATTTCTGTTCCTTAAAAAGGAATACATAGCGACGCATGCAAAAGCATCAAACGCCCTCGAAGTTATGCTAAATCATTTGTTGGTTCTATCCACAAAAAATCATATAACCCATACTTGATGTGTGTCAATATAAAAACATTTTGATAGTAGATCAAAGAGTGCACATGAGCACTGGCGGAGTGACGACAAGGCCAATGGGCCCTGGCCCGCCCAGCTTTCTGTAGTTTATACACTAACTTTTTTACTTTTGGGCCTTGAAACACCAGCCCACAAGATGTCCATCTGTGTGGCTGGCCCAGCCCGCCCAACAATTGGCCTGAAGCTCCGCCACTGGACATGAGTAGATTAGAGACGAGCATAAGCATGAATTATTGTCATACTTTTTCTAGCAGATGAACTATTTTCATACCTGGAGCTCAAAGGACTTAGTGAGGCCGAGAGGAGCTACTCCAAGAAGAACTAAATAACATATGCACATACAAATTCAGATACAACATGGGTAAGAAGAATATGTTATGTATAAGAGTATCACATGGCAATAAAAGCTATGTGAAACACAAATCATGTTGAGTATGTAACTGAGTATTTATGTTGTGCTACATATTATACGTTTATGAAAATGACATCTGAATTAGTGGATAAACTGAAAGGATGTCGAACTGAGTGAGGGAGAACGTTTAGAATAACTAATTTTCTTTTCAAGATTTTTGCCAATACATCTAGAAAAGTACATAAATTCTAGACGCGCAAATGCACGGGTCACATTGCTAATTATATGAAAAATACATGAATCGGCAAGATGCAAAACAGAGCCAACAAAACTGTTTTAGCCACTTGATCATAGTAAGATTTGAAAGGAACACTGAGATTACATTTACATTTAAACTTTTACAGGTAATATGAAGCAATAACATGAAGTGTTTGATGACATGTTTTTTGGGGCACATATAGCTCACTTGATATATTAAGCTTTTGTGATTTACAAAAGAGGTCATCCACGCAAGTAGATAGCTAAATATGGAGTGCGGCGTGTGGGTGCCTAGACTCATAAAATATTCAAAAACGTTCAAAAAGTTCCAAATTGTTTTTTGCATGGTAAACAATTTATCACGTGACGTCCGCTCCAAAGTTTAGACATTCGGACTTCTGAGAAGATTTCAGCAATAAAGTCAAATCGGGTAAGAACAGTGCATGAACAGTACACATTTTTACAGACCCTGACTTTGTCTTTTTTTGCCGACAGCTACTCAGATGTCCAAATGATTTGAAAACTAGAGCAGACCTCACACATCAAACTATCTACCAGACAGAAAATTGGAATTGTTAGAATTTTTCTGGTATTTGTTTTGATTTTTTGTCGCTAAGGCGGGTGCATCTGAGCCTGGGCTCAGAAGTGGATTACCACTAAATATGTCCCTATTACTACTTTCTAACCAATGGGCCCATACGGCTGAAAATTTGGAAGAGATTGCAAACATGCGAAGTCACACTCTTTATTTAGTACTCGCTGTTCTCTATTTATTCATAGGTATCCTCTTCCATGTCTCCAGTCCGCCAATCAAGATCCGAGCTTGAAAGCAGATTTCTACTCCAATTTCTCAAGTAGTCTGCATAGTGTTTTGCAATGAGCAGAAAGGTACTCAAAACCCTCTTAGATGATATCTTGAACATCCAACAAAAATAAAATTGATCTGATGTGTCATAATTTTGTAGGACGTCAGAAAGCGAGTTGGCGATATTATCTATTTCTTATAACTGAAATACATGTATCATGCAGTACATGTCCCAATTATGAACACGATAATAATCTTGGACTCAAAATTGAACTATGATGCAACATCATCATCAGCTTTTTTTCAGTCCACAAATCACCTAAAAACTCACTACACATCAGGAAAATCAACTTGCTAAGAATATTACCGTGTTACTCCAAATGCATAAGGATGGTTCTTTCTTTATTAATCATCTGCAGAAGTATGTCAAATATAATCAAAAGTTTGGAAAAGAATCCGACAATGCTAACAGAACTAAGAAGACAGCTATGGTACACATCATATCCAGTTGTCCTATATACAACTTCATGATTTTGAAATGTTGAAACAATTTGAAAGTTTGAAAAAATTGACCGGTGATCATTAACTAAATATCCACGGAAAGATCCCCAGAGAATGGCAATTATCTATAATAACAAAAATTCAAAAGGGAAAAATGTGAAAAGTAACTGCTATATTTTTTTTGCAGCACTACAGGATTATGATATACCTATAATTAAATCAGCTGACAAAGGACTCATTCCGTACTAATATTTAAATACGAACAGACCTTCAATAGACTGGGAGCTAAAATAGCAAGTAATTAGTAGGTCTTATCCGTATAGAACATAAGTGCAGTTTGGTAATAAATGCCTTAAAAGTAAAATCTTACTAAAATACCACTGGTAATAAAGCAAAAGGCAATATGTCCTAGGAGCTGATTGCTATTGCTGCTCTATGGTCCATTTGGCTGGGAACTGCAAACATGTAAAATCACAGTCATTATGTACTACTCGCTGTTTTTATATTTAGTTATTCGTAGGTATCCTCTTCCATGTCTGCAGCCCACCAACCAAGAACCGAGCTTGAAAGCGATTGCTTATCCATGATCTCAAGTAGCCTGCATAATTTTTGAATGAGCAGAATGGTATTCAAACCCCTCTTTGATGACATCTTTAACATCAAACAAAAATACATTTACGATATAGTGTGTAATAATTTTACTGGAGGTCAAAAAAAAGAGTTCGCAATATTATCGCTTCTTTTCTCATAACCGTAACAATACATGTATCTTGCAGTACATGTCCCAATAATGAACACAATGATAATCTAGGACTTGAAGAGGCACTCTGATGCAACATCATTTTCAGTCTAGAAATCACCTAAAAACTCACTACACAACAGGAAAGTCAACTTGCTAAGAATATTACCGTGTTTCTCCAAATCCATAAGGATGGTTCTTTTTTTGTTCACCATCTGAAGAAGTATGCCAAATATAATCAAAGTCTGCAGAGAAGACGCCGACAATGCTAATAAATCAAAGAAGACAACTATGGTACACATCATATCCAGTTTTCTTATATACATCCTCATGATTTTGAAATGCCAAAACAATTTTAAAATTGAAACATTTTGACCGGTGATCATTAACTAAAGATGCACAGAAAGATCTTCGGAGAGAGGCAATTATCTATCAGAACAAAATTTCAAAGGGCAACCTGTGAACATAAACTGCCTTTAAAAAAGAGTACAACACCACAGTATTATGATTACCTATGAGTAAATCTGCTGACAAAGGACTTGCTCTGTAATAATATTTAAGTACGCCTAGAACTATAATAAACTGGAAGGTAAAAAGAAATTAATTAGCAGGTCTTATCCATGAAGCACATAAAGCAGTTTGGTAGTAAATGTCCGAAAAGGAAAAACTCATCTTAAAATACTACTTATGATAAAAAAAAACAGGCTATATGTCCTGGGAGCTGATTGATTTTGCTGCTCTCTGGTCCATTTGGCTTGCCAGCACATAACTATACCTCAAGCCTTAGTCATTAAATAATATGTGACTTGGTTCAAAATCAGGGCGCACAGGACAAAGAAAGATGAACTGCACTATTAGCATGTGGATAGCAATGAACTCTTATTTTTCTTTTCCCCTGCTATCCTCTCTCCCTATCTGTTTGTAACAACTTGTCCCCTCTCTTTGTACTCTATTTTGCAAGAACCCGTGATCGCAATGGAACCCTGATGGCTGGTAGGTCAATGCATGGCTGTAGGTAGACCCCAGGTGGAGATGAAAGGTCGAACCTAGGTGGTGCTGCGACAATGCAAGAGCAGAAAGGCAAGGAAGGACATCCATGGAGAAACCGTGAATGCCTGAGGATGGGGACACGGATGCACTATCTTTTGCAGGTACCCCTTCACACCTACACTACTGCACATGAACTTGAACAACCACGTACAGCATCACAAACACCACGGCAGAACTGAACTCCTGTAATGCAATAGCTACCCACAAAGGCTATTTCGCTGTTTTGGGGAGGAGGTGCGCAGAGTTGAGGGTACCTGAAGATTCCTTGGGCCGCATAGATGTTCCGCGACCATGAGGTTCAGACCTTGCGTGGATAGAGGGCGCGAGAGCAGGCTTTGGTGTGCCGGCGAGGGAAGAGGTGGATGGGGAGGCGGAGATGAGGAAGCGTGAGGATTAATTTCCACGCTGTGGTATGGCGGCGGAGGAAGGGGTCGAGGGGAGGAAGAGATGAGGAAACGTGAGGTTTTATTAGGATTTTTTAGGCTGATTTAGATGCCTTTCTGGAACGGGAGAGTTGTTTTGTTTCCGTGATGAGAGAAGGAGAGAGTCCTGAGAGATTGGGAGAGAGGGCATCCACTTCATCATAATGGCTGTTTTTCTTCTTAACGTAGGATATTTTGGGATTGATCTACACCGCAATAACTTGACCCCACCAGATTAACGGTTCCTAATTACTGATTAACGTAGGAATTTTTAGGAAGTCACAAATTAGTATAGGTATAGATAGATAGATAGATAGATAGATAGATAGATAGATAGATAGATAGATTTCGACAGTTAAATTCAGTTTCGACAGTTAAGTTCAGAGATGAGTGATTGATGTATTTTATATCTAGCACTTTGTGGTTATGTATTTTACATCATCTATTGGAGATGTTATTAGAATTCCACTCAGGTTAACGTTATCTCTCTTGTCTTGCTTCATCCTCGGCATCGTACAACTCACCGGAGCTGCGACGAAACCCTCCATCACAACGGAGTAGTACCTCAGGCTCCATCTCTAGATGCCTAAGATCTTCTTCCCCTCCTCCGGTAGCCAAGTCAGCCGGAGCATCCTCACCAGCCAACCCAATCACACTGAGATCGACATGGCTTCGCCAAAGAGGTTGTACACTTGTTGCATCTCTTTTTTACTCTACATTTTATATATATTGTCCACTGAGCACACGTGAAATACGATTATTTAATCCTACTACATGACAAGCAGTGAGGTACCAGGCAACTTAGCTATTCGTGATGGACTCTCTTGAACGCCATCATGATTTATCTCTCCGCGTTTGACTTGTGCATTTGTTTATGGGCCTGGGGGTTGAGCTAGTAGGGCAGTGGCCTGGGTCCAAAGTAATAGAAGTAGCACAAAATCATTTTTTTAGTGTAGGCTTTTCCTTGCTCAAGCCTTCGTACTAGAATCGCCAATGCTTGAAAGGAAAAGTGAATGAAAAACATAGGAATTGGAAAGTTTCCTATGGTACTACTTTTCAAGAATTTGGTGCAAAGGAAAACTATAGGATTTGTTCCTTTAGTGTCTCCTTTAAAGAAAAACCGTAGGAATTCTAATTTCCACTTGTCCTCCTTTTCATATTCCTATTCATGAAGCACAAGACTAAGAGATAGTAGCATAATAGCATTATAACCGTACATTTTCTTGTGGTTTGACTTAATCTCACCATGCTTCTTGCATTCTCTGATCTTCCAATTCTTGTGAATCAAACACCTAGATTGGCAGAAATCCTGAGTTTTTTTAAATCTCTATTTTGCATGTGCATTCCTATCCTATTCCTGTCTATTTCCTATCCCTGCATTGTTAGAATCCACAAATTCAAACAAGCCCTTACATAATTACTTCTGTTATAGATATGTGTCAACGAA
Organism: Triticum dicoccoides; assembly: GCF_002162155.2. Lineage (NCBI taxonomy): Eukaryota > Viridiplantae > Streptophyta > Magnoliopsida > Poales > Poaceae > Triticum > Triticum dicoccoides. Next base: position 33,300,096 of record NC_041381.1, on the reverse strand, counting down.
AACCTTGTGTGGTTTGTCCTACTCCTGCGGCATTGTGTTCCACCCTAGCTCAGCAGCTCCAACGATGGAAGGGTTCACCACATCAGGGATCCACTCTCCAGACTGTCTTTCACTACTAGGGAAAAGCCTAGCAGCAGCGCGGGTTTTAGGCCTATCAGTAGCGCGGGAAGGAGTGCTACTGATAAGGCGCTATAGCTAAACCTTAGCAATAGCGCGCCTGTATGCACGCTACTGCTAAATTGACTTAGTAGTAGCGGTTCTTCAGAACCGCGCTACTGGTAACTAGTAGTAACGCTTCCCCTTTCCTGCGCTACTACTATTATTTAGTATTTTATTTCTTTTTTATTTCATGTTGTATTCATACACCTTTACACAAGTTTTCATACAACAGGAATTTAGAGATTGTTTTTACATCATAATGAGTTATTACATCACGGGGTGAAAGAACCGTGGACTAGTTTCAAGTGGATGTCCATCCACTTGAAACTAATCCGCGGTTCTTTCACCCAATGATATAATAATATCATCATCATCATCATATCATTAACAACTTATCATCATAATACATCATTGTCATATAACACCTCCTCAAGATCATCGTTTTCATCAATGACATCACATAGCAAATTGGTCACTAGTCGTAATCACAAGTACTCCTCATTATCAACTCTAACACATTACCACATAATAAACATATTGTACCTCATAGGACCTACTACATTCAATTAATACCTACTACATTTTCTAAGGTAAAATAGCAAAAAACAAGATAGCCCCTGACTCTCCATTATGGAGAATGGAGATTATCCTGTCTCCAATTCTTGCCTTTCGCTGAATGTTACTTCCAAGAACCTCCTTGCGAATGTCCATACGTTTCTTCCATTCTTTGATGATCATGTGTTCACCGGTTTTAGAAATCCGATATGCACAGGTGAGCTCCCTAGATTTACCTGGCAGTATGTTCAGAACTAAGAGGCGACCATTCAGAAACATCAGATGAGGCACACAATCCATCGGGAGTTTCTGCTGAAAAACATAATAATAACTTCGTAGTTAGTAATGATGTACTAGTTTTAGAAGTATGCAAAAGATGCACGGATGTCGTAATAGTAAAAAATCTTACCAGGGTATCTCCAGAGAAGTTACTGTGGTTCAACACATGCACTAGTGGAACGTATTCACCATAATTTGGAGGAGTTCGATAATAGTTATTGTAATTCTCAAGAAGAGTACAAAATGCGATCAGATGATTTTTCTCCTTATACGTTAATTCGATGACATCGGTGTAGTGGGTTTTATCTACCATCTTCTGCACAGTCTTTGAAGAATCAAAATAAGCTGTCAATGGAAATAAGCTATCAACTATTTTGAAATAAGCAATATAAATTAGTTAATAACTATGTTTGAGAAACTCACATAGCGGTACAATCGGAAGCGTATCAACAAGGACCCAAATGTCCATATTGTCTTGCTCAATGTCAGGATCACCAAGATTCATGGTGACAATCATACCCTCATAAAACCAAACATTTTGCAAAGTGCTTCCCAATTTTGGCAACCAAAATGGGTTACGCTCTGAGCATTGTACAGATTTACTTCAAAATCCATATCATGATGGGTCCTTAGGTGTATTTTCTTTGTTTCAAAATTTTCATGGTCTTCAAAACCCATCCTCTCCAAGACAAAGCGTCTTGCATGACATGGAATAAGCTAGTCGAATTATAAAATACTCCCTCCATTCCGTTTTATAGTGCGTCTAAGATTTTTGTGAAAATTCCGGAATGTAGTGCGTGTTTGCTACTTTGCCCCATTCTTGACGAAAATATCCCTTATCCTATTCCTGTCGCGCACCTCCTCCCTCGGCTATCCCCTGCTCCCGCAAGCATCGTCTTCGTGTCCCCGTGTCCATGGCCGGCGGCGCAGAGCGCAGAGAAGGTTCCGCATCCTGAGAGGGAATCGACTGGTGGCGGCAGGATTTGACTAGCGGCAAGGAAGGTGCCGTCGGGCGGAGCGGCTCAGTCAAGAAGGCGACATAGGGGTTGTTGGCGGTGGACGCGGGCAGCGGGATCTGGCTATCAGCTTGGCCGTCAAGCGGACCTTCCTAGCTCCATGGTGCTCGCCGAGGAGATGGGGCGGCTGCACAAGGCATGCAGGTGTGCGCGGGAGCCTGGCCGCCAGCTTCATGAGGGTGGACGTCGAGGTCGTCATGGGCGCCGCCGCGGGCGTGGACGCCAATGTCGATGAAGGGCACTCCTGGACTGTGGGATCCACCGCCGTGGGCCGCCACATCGTCGTCTCCCATTCCCCTCCCTCTGCTCGCGTGCCTGCTATGGGATCCACCGCCGTGGTGGCCGTCACGGGGCGCCGGTCAGGTCGCACCATCGTTCGCCTGCGAGTGAGACACTGCAAGGACGCCGCCGTTCACCATGCAGCTCCTACAGGTGCCAACCAACTTCCTCATCTGCTTCACCCCTGTGACGAGGATGGGAGTTCTTGCACATGGTGGCAGCACGCCGGCGTCGGCTTCTTGTGCGGCAGCGGCAGCGGCTCACAGGAGCAAGAAGCACCATTCGTGTCCAGCGTCCATGGCAGGCATCGCCGCGTCCTTGGCCAGCATTCCGCTTTCCTGGCCGGTTGCTTGCTGGCCATAGATGCTCGCTGGGACAGACGGAAGCCAGCATATACCAGCGAACTAGTACTCTCGGACAAACCAAGGGCTTTCTCGTCCAAAAATAAACGCCAGCACACACATTTGTATCTGGGCTGGAATCTATGCGCACTAGATTGAGGAACGGAGGGAGTATGAAAATTAGACGTTGAAATAGTTGAAGTCATGCTTAATTATGAAAAAAACACTTGTCGTTGTTGCGTACCGTTTCAACATCGAAGGTCTCCTCGAGCTTAATGCTGAAGCGCCGATCTTCGTCCAGCTCAACGAACCTGTCGCACATACCTCGATCGTCGTGGCACCAGCTGCACTCCCCCGGGAGACTGTCATCGTCCGAGTACGACATTTCCTACGTTCATAATTCAAAGATTAAACGTGTACATATTCTAGCACAAGTCATGCCAGAATTCATGAAAAAAATCAGGCATGACCTTTGCTAAAAAAGGACATATCGAGCGCCTGAAATTTTCCGGAACAGAAATTAATCAACACTCCGGCAAAACATAGGCCACTCGGAGATGTAAACTGAACATGAACGGCCACTTGGGCAACCACATATCCTATTTGAGCAACAACACAAGATATACAAGGATATTTGGCTGGTCTCACCTCGATGTCGGAGGGGGTCGGTGACTGGGATGACGGCGGGGATGTCGGAGGGGGTCGGTGACGGGGACGACGGGGGTCACCTGAAACCGTATAAGTTATCACTAATACATCCCGAATAATTGCTTAAACTAAAAAATAACAACAAATATGACATGTTCAACTAGTTTTATTAATTCAACTAGTTCTTACTAAATATAAACTTACTATAAATAGAAAAAAAACTAGTTCTTTCTAAAAATAAAGTAGTTCAACTAGTTATATTAATTATCTTACTGAAAATACATTAGTTCTATTAATTCAACTAGTTTATTAATTTACTCAGTAAACTAGTTCAACTACAACTAAAGTAGTTCAACTACAACTACTATTAATCATACTGCCCTAGTTAACTAGTACCATCACTACTAGTAATTAACATCTACTACTAAAAATCTAGTACTAATGTGAACCCTAAATTAACACCTACCAATACTAAAAATCTAGTACTAACTAAGCAACATCTAGTACTAGCTATGAACCCTAAATTAACATCTACTACTACTAATTCTAGTACTAACTAGTGGCAGGGGGTGGGGGCGACGGAGAGGTAGCTAGGGGCGGTGAGGGCGGGATCAGGATCGGGAGGCGGCGGTGCTGGGTGGGCTAGGAGGGCGGCGGCGGAGGAGGGAGGGGCGGCCGCAAGCGGAGGGAGGATGTGCGAGGAGGAGGGAGGAGGGACGGAAGGAGGGGAGTACCTCGGCGGCGGACGGACGAAGGCGGCGGCGGCGGCGACGCATGATGACGGTTATCGGCACGCGGGCGACAGTGAGAGTTTGAGTGAGAGAGAGGGTCGGTCGTGCGCGTGGGGATAAGGTAGGGATAGTTGTAGCGCGTTTGCCGAAACGCGCTACAGCTAATCTGAATAGCAATAGCGCGGTTCATTATTGGGCGCTGCTGCTAAAACTAGCGGGGGTGAGGTCATGGCAATTAGAGCAGTAGCGCGTTTTGCGGAGGACGCGCTACTACTATTTTCCTTTCAGCAGCACGTTTTGCTATCACGCGCTGCTGCTAAGTAGCAGTAGCGTTGTATTTTGAGCAGCGTTGCTGGTAAGTTTCTGTGTATAGGCTTTTCCCTAGTAGTGTTTCGCCGCCTCAAATCTTCTTCCCCGCCGCTGGCAGCCATGACAACTGCATTACCATCATCAACTGAGTAGATGATCTTGAGGACTACACGGGTCCGCAAGAGAGGTCGCACTCTTCCATGTCTGCTTACGTTATGCATCGCTTAATATGATGACATGCTACATTATCATCGTGTTCACCTATTAGACTCCGAGTCAGGTCCAAACTAATGCTGAAACTTGAGTTTTTAAATGGTTGTGGGGTACATATTGGGGAAGCAATCAGTACTATCTGTCTACTATCTGGTTAATCTCGGGTGTCTACTATGAGTTTCATGTTGGGTGCAAACAAACATTAAAGGAGCCATTATCTGTATTTTTAACTAAAGCTATTATCTGCCTGCTATCATTGGTTTTGGGTCTATCCACAGTTTTCTACCATCACTCTGGATTTGTGCATGCACTCCTTACATAATCTCACTATGTTTTATTCCTATGCATGCCAGTTATTGTACACAATGGAACTGCTCATGTAGAGCAAAAGAGACGAGCCTTGCGTGGCAATAAAATTTCATGCAGACGTCGCTCCATGGTGGGCGCAAAGGCAGCCCCCCCTCCACCCATTTCAGATCGTAATCAAGAGGAAGATAACTGTTCTGATGGGGATTCAGAAGGAGAAGACCACTCCTATTTACCCCATGAGGTCTTTGCTCAAACTTGGCATGTTGATGTTGGTAATATCATGCATATGGTGCCTTGCATTGCTTACTGTATACATCAAAGATGTCATCTGCTTAGTTTAGACATGCTTTGTGTCAATGCCATCTGTTTAGTTTCTTTATCGTATATGGGAATCATGCAATGCCATCTGTTTAGTTTCTTTATCGTATATGTGAATCATGCAATGCCATCTTGTTTAGCCAGGCATCATATACTTGAATTTTGCAATGCCGCCCTGGTTAGCCAGTCATCTTATATGTGAATTATATCATGCCATCATTTTTTTATTACATGTTAAATTTTTCAACAATTTTTGTACATTCAATTACTCTTCCTGTGCATCAGCCATTCGGCACGGTCATGGAAAAATCTGGAGTGGAAACAAGGTCTTCAGAGCAGACAATGCTATCTGACGAAGCGCATGTCTTGCTGGTTACAGATAGCTCCTCAGGGGAGGATTCAAAGAAAAATGACCAGTCCTATCCCCCCCCCCCCGAGGTGCATTCTCTCACTTGGCAGGGTTATGTTACTCATATCGTGCGTATGGTATCTTGCATTGCTATGTCATTTGCTTAGTTTAGACATGCTTTGTGTGAATGCCACCTGTTTAGTGTCTAATTACCATACATGTGAATTATGCACTGTCATCTTGTTGCAAGACATTATATGTGAATTATGCAATGTTATCGTGTTGCAAGGCATTATATATGTGAATTATGCAATGCCATGTTTTTTAGCCAAGCATCATATATGTGAATTATATCATGCCGTCCTTTTTTTGTATTTCTCATTGCTTTTGACGACAATGTTTCTATATTCAACTACTCTTCATGTGCATCAGCCATTTGAATTGGTGATGGAGAAATCTGGAGTGAAAACAAGGTCTTCAAAGGAGACAATGCTAAATGCTGAAGCAGATATCTTGCTGGTTACATATAGCTTTTCAGAGGAGGATTCAGAGGCAGATGACCAGTCCTATTATCCCCCTGAGGTGTATGCTCAAACTTGGCAGGGTTATATTACTCATATCATGCATATGTTGTATTGCAATGCTTAGTTTTTACATCATATACACAATATTGAATGCCATCTCCTTAGTTGACACATCATATATGCGATTGCCCTCTGATCGCTTCCTTAGTATATAAATCATATATTTGAATTATATGATGCCATGATGTTTACATAAACATCATGTATCTGAATTATGGCATGCCAACCCATTTTCTAAAGACATAATATAGTTATATCATCTCATCCTGCTTACATAGTCATCATATTTTAAATTATGTCATTCTATACATGAATTATATCATGCCATCATGTTTCCATCGACGACATGTTTGTGATTTATGGCATGCCAACCACTTTAATAGACACATCATATAGTTATATCATCTCATCCTGTTTACATAGTCATCATATTTTGAAGTATGTCATTCTATCATGTTTAGTTAGCCATCATACATGTGAAATTGTGTCATGCTATCGTGTTTAATTAGCCATGATATATGTGAAATTATGTCCTGCTATTCTATTTGGTTAGACAAAATAAATGTGAATTATTTCATGCCATGTTTTCTTCCCTACTATCCATTGCACCTGTCTATCTTACAATGTCTGTACATTCAATTACTTTTCTTGTTTATCAGCCATCTCAATTGGAGGGGTGATGGTAATATCTGTGGGAGTAAAAACACGGTCTTCAGAAAAAAGATCGTGCTACATGTCGATGCATATAGAACCCAGACTCACGCAGATTGTACACCTACCGAGTTGGACAGAGAACCAACTACACCCCTTCTAACCCCAACCCCAGCAGATAGTAACCCAGTTCCCGTTGACACAGCACCGTCTCCACCACAAAGCACCCAAACACGAGAAATTAGTAAGGCAACTGCAGTGCACAAAGCACGAGGACCACCACTCCAAACCCCATGTCAACGCTTAAAGCAAAAGAAGAATTGTTCTCAGATCAGGTTCCGTAGCTATGGTTCATACTACTTTGCTCTTGCATCACTGTATTTACTCATACCAACTTATTTCAAATTTGAAGGATGCAATTGAAACTCCAATGGCACAACATTTATGTTTTAAACCTGTTTCTTTAACGTGTTTGCTGTTGTAACTTGCTCTATGTTGATTTCAGATTCAATTGAATAAACAGTTATGTTCTCATGCCATGCACATTACAAGTGTTGTTATTGCTGTGTACTTTCCCACACTTATATTTTGTCTATGCTGCTTTCTCTTAAATAGATATGATTAGAACTGTATCTATCTTGATTTGGCAACATAAACTAGAATGATATAGACCATACAGTAACCATACTACATAGATATATGTTTGTTTCATGCTGTTATCCTTTCCACCTTACTACTGAACTGGTTTACCAAAATGAGTTTCATATACTACATTGTAAACCTGTGATGTGTTTGTTTGTTTCTCTTTTAGAACACGGATAAAATATTGGAGAAGAGTACCTGTTATGCAATGGTAAAGGAAATAATGCAGATAAGGTTCAAGATAGTGAGACATCCCTGTTGGTCTCCAAGAAAGCTGATAAAAACTATACTGAAGACATTGAGACAACCCCAAAGTCCTGTCTTGATGTAGTGTTCGAGTTACTGGCTATTAGTACTGTCACCAGCTCTTCGAACTCGTTCCCTGAATCAGTTCGGCTTCAGATGCATACTTAAGTTGAAAGACATCGATTAGATGTTATGCGATAGAAAGCCGAAGGACTGAGGAAGTCCCTACAGAATTCAGATGCATACTTTCTGGTCCAACAACAAGTGCTGGAGGATTTAAGCGCCAAACAAGAGAAAGTTAATAAGCTTGCTAAGCATCTTGCCAGCTGATACATCTCCAATGTATCTATAATTTTTGATTGTTCCATGCTATTATATTACCTGTTTCGGATGTTTACGGGCTTTACTAAACACTTTTATATCATTTTTGGGACTAACCTATAAACCTAGAGCCTAGTGCCAGTTTCTGTTTTTTTAATTGTTTTTGAGTTCTACAGAAAAGGAATACCAAAAGGAGTCCAATTGACGTGCCAATTTTTGACAAACTTTTATGGACCAAAAGAAGCGCCTGGAGTGCAAGAGTTGGGCCAGAAGAGTCCCGGACTGCCCACAAGGGTGGAGCCCCCCCCCCCTAGGGCACGCCCCACTACCTCGTGGACAGCCCGGAGACCCCCCTGATGTGAGACCTACACCAAAAATTCCTAAAAATACTGAAACCTCCAGAAAATAACCTATATCGGGAGTTCTACCGCCGCAAGCCTCTGTAGCCACCAAAAACCAATCGGGACCCTGTTCCGGCACCCTGTCGGAGGGGGGATCACTCATCGGTGGCCATCTTCATCATCCCGGCGCTCTCCAAGACGAGGAGGGAGTAGTTCACCCTCGGGGCTGAGGGTATGTACCAGTAGCTATGTGTTTGATCTCTCTCCCTCTCTCTCTCTCTCTCTCTCTCTCTCTCGTGTTCTTGATTTGGCACGATATTGATGTATCGCGACCTTTGCTATTATAGTTGGATCTAATGATGTTTCTCCCCCTCTACTCTCTTGTAATGGATTAAGTTTTCCCTTTGAAGTTATCTTATCAGATTGAGTCTTTAAGGATTTGAGAACACTTGATGTATGTCTTGTCGTGCTTATCTGTGGTGACAATGGGATATTCACGTGATCTACCTGATGTATGTTTTGGTGATCAACTTGTGGGTTGAATGAACTTATGCATAGGGTTTGGCACACGTTTTCGTCTTGACTCTTCGATAGAAACTTTGGGGTACTCTTTGAAGTACTTTGTGTTGGTTGAATAGATGAATCTAAGATTGTGTGATGCATATCGTATAATCATGCCCACGGATACTTGAGGTGACATTGGAGTATCTAGGTGACATTAGGGTTTTGGTTGATTTGTGTGTTAAGGTGTTATTCTAGTACAAACTCTATGATAGATCAAATGGAAAGAATAGCTTCGTGTTATTTTACTACGGACTCTTGAATAGATCGATCAGAAAGGATAACTTTGAGGTGGTTTCATACCCTACAATAATCTCTTCATTTGTTCTCCGCTATTAGTGACTTTGGAGTGACTCTTTGTTGCATGTTGAGGGATAGTTATATGATCCAGTTATGTTATTATTGTTGAGAGAACTTGCACTAGTGAAAGTATGAACCCTAGGCCTTTTTTCCTAGCATTGCAATACCGTTTACGCTCACTTTTATCGCTTGCTACCTTGCTGTTTATATATTTTCAGATTACAAATACCCATATCTACTATCCATATTGCACTTGTATCACCATCTCTTCGCCGAACTAGTGCACCTATACAATTTACCATTGTATTGGGTGTGTTGGGGACACAAGAGACTTTTTGTTATTTGGTTGCAGGGTTGTTTGAGAGAGACCATCTTCATCTTATGCCTTCCCACGGATTGATAAACCTTAGGTCATCCACTTGAGGGAAATTTGCTACTGTCCTACAAACCTCTACACTTGGAGGCCCAACAACGTCTACAAGAAGAAGGTTGTGTAGTAGACATCAAGCTATTTTCTGGCGCTGTTGCCAGGGAGGTGAGTGCTTGAAGGTATATCTTTAGATCTTGCAATTGAATCTTTTTGTTTCTTTTTTTATCACTAGTTTATTCTCTAAAGGAAGACTACAAAAAAATGGAATTGATTGTGTCTCATACGCTTCATCTTTTTAATATCTTTCGTGAAAATGATGGAAAGGAAAATTGTGCTCAAGTGCTAGAAGAAGAAATCTATAAAATGTTTGGCACTAAATCTTTGAATGATGAGCATGATTGCAATGTTGTTAGTATGAACTCTTTGCATACCCATAGTACTAATGATGATTGCACTAGTCATGATGAAAATATTCTTATAAGCATGTCAATTTTTGTGGAGTGCATAGAGTTTGCAAGTACATACCAAATAGAGAAGATAGATTTTGCAAGAGGCATAAGCATTTAAAAACTAAATGATTGCAAGAAAAGCTAGATGTTTGTGCTGAAAGATTCAATATTTTTTGCCATCCTTGTGAACTTTGCAATGAACATGGTCATTTAAAGTTCCAATGCTATTTGTTTCATGATCAAATCGTGTCCAAAAATTTTGATAACTTGATTACCCTTGAGCATCATAAAGAGCTTAGTCTTCATTTGGGGTATGAACAAATGAAACGTATAACTGAGGGTATTCCAAAATTTAATCTTGATAGATTTCTTGATTTTGATCTAGAAGAAATTTTTATGTATTGCATGGTAAATTGCATTGAAAATTCTTATATTGCCAATTACATAAAGAAAAGAAAGCAAATAGAAGATGAAGAGAATACTAATGAAAGGGAAGAGACTTCCCAATATCCTCCTATTATTTCTTATGATGAATCAGGTAACGAGGAGGAGCCTTCTATTCAACCAATCTCATCAATAAGGAGCTCAAAAAATAGGGTTAAACCCACACACAATGTGAAGAAGAAAAAGAAAATACGAAGAATCAAAGGTAGAAAGGTATCCCTCCCAAATGATGTTGCTTCTATTACCCATTGTGATGATGATAATTGTTATACTATTGGTGCTATCGATACTACTAATGATGAGAGTGATTATGCTTAAGATATGAAAAGGCCCAATCTTGGGGATGCTATGTTTGAGAATATATTTAGTGAAATTAATGTTTGTCCCAAGCTTATGTTTAATAAAGATGATATTTTTAGCCTCCCAAGTTTTGATGAGAAAATTTATTATGATGATAGCATGCCTCCTATTTATGATGGTTATATTGATGAAAGTGGGTTTGGAAGAGTGTCAGCTTTAGGAAGTAATGATCCCACTATTTTGGAGGGTGTTTAATCTTATAATATTTATGAAAGTGGATTTGGAGAGGTCATGACTTTATTTAGTGATGAATCCACTATCTTGGAAGAGGTTTCAATTAATTATGATGAGAACAAAGTTGCTACTTATGATGATTATTGTGATGAAACTTATGCTATAAAAAGTAGTGATGATTATATTTATAAAACTTGTCATGATTATGATTACCCTTTCTCTGAACATTACTCTTTTAATATGGAAACAATTTATAGTATTCAAATCTCTTATGATACTTCCACTATTCCAAATGAGAAGAAATTTACTTATGTGGAGAGTAATAAGAATTCTATACTTGTAGATCATGAAAGAATGCTTTAGGTGCTGGTTTTATTGTTGAATTCATTCAAGATGCTACTGAAAATTATTATGAGAGAGGATCACATGCTTCTACATATTGCAATAATATCAAGTTTTCTCTCTATGTGTTGAAAATCTTGAAGTTATGCTTGTTTTGCCTTCCTATGCTAGTTGATTATTGTTCCCGTAAGTTGTTTGCTCACAAAATCCCTATGCATAGGAAGTGGGTTAGACATAAATTTTCTAGTCATATTCTTCATGATGCTATCTTTATGTTTCAATTCTTATCTTTTACGTGAGCATCATTGAAATCATCATGCCTAACTAGGGGCGCTAAATGATAGCGCTTGTTGGGAGGCAACCCAACTTTATTTTTTCTTTACTATTTGTTCGTGTTTAGTAATAAATAATTCATCTAGCCTATGGTTAGATGTGGTTTTATGTTTTAATTAGTGTCTGTGCCAAGTAGAGCCTTTGGGAAGACTTGGTCGAAGTCTATATGATCTTGCTGTAAAAAACAGAAACTTTGCGCTCACGAGATTAGCTGCCATTTTTTACTGAAGAGTGATTTTTTGTTGATTTTTTTTGCAGATGATTAATAGAAACATTTCTCAGGTCCACCAAGTTATTTCTGAATTTTTTGACTTCCAGAAGTATATGTTGGATACAGATTACTAGAGACTGTTCTGTTTTTGACAGATTCTGCTTTCATTGTGTTGTTTGCTTATTTTGATGAATCTATGAGTAGTATCGGAGGGTATGAACCATAGAGAAGTTGGAATACAGTAGGTTTAACACCAATATAAATAAATAATGAGTTCATTACAGTAACTTAAAGTGGTGGTTTGTTTTCTTGTACTAACGGAGCTCATGAGATTTTCTGTTGAGTTTTGTGTTGTGAAGTTTTGAAGTTTTGGGTAAAGATTCGATGGACTATGGAATAAGGAGTGGAAAGAGCCTAAGATTGGGGATTCTCAAGGCACCCCAAGGTAATATTCAAGTACAACCAAGAGCCTAAGCTTGGGGATGCCCCGGAAGGCATCCCCTCTTTCGTCTTCGTTCATCGGTAACTTTACTTGGAGCTATATTTTTATTCACCACATGATATGTGTTTGGCTAGTAGCGTCATTTTCTCTTGTTAGTATTTTCTTTCTTTTATTTATAATAATCTTTCGCATCTATATTTTCAATAAAAATGTCAAGGATAGCCTTTACCATGCTTATTTTGCAAGTATACATGTTGCTGTTTCAAAACAGAAAGTTTGCCGCTGTTGCAAAAATTCCCAATAAAAGTCAGTGAATGATATAATATTGAAACTTTTTGCATATTGATCTATGATAAATTTTATACAGTGTAGTATTTTTATCATAATTGTTAGAGTTATGGAAGTGTGACGAATCTTGCATTCTTTACAGACTATACTGTTTTGGCAGATTGCTGTTATGTTTGCATTGTTTGCATATGTTTGCTTGCTTAATGATTCTATTTGAGGATAGGAGTATTAAATATGCAGAGACATTTAGTATGAAATTTTGAATAATAATTTTAGTAATTTTTTGCAGTAGAAAATGATAAGGTTTTTGCATTGGTTTATACTCACTTATCTCATGAGTTCTTGTTGAGTTTTGTGTGAATGAAGCTTTCGAGATTTAGGAAACCGAGATATAAAGGGAATTAAGGAGACACAAAATCTCAAGATTGGGGATGCCCAAGGCACCCCAGGATAATATTTCAAGAAGTCTCAATCATCCAAGCTTGGGGATGCCCCGGTAGGCATCCCACCCTTCTTCTTGAACAATTATCGGTTAGTATCGGTTGAACCTAAGTTTTTGCTTCTTCACATGATGTGTGCTATCCTTGAAAGGTCATTTTGCTTTGTTTTGCTTGCTGTTTGAAGAAATTACCAAGATCGGAAATTCTTAAATGTTAGTGATTCTTCACATATTTGCATAATTATTAGAATACTCTATGTGCTTCACTTATATCTTTTGGAGTAATTTGTCATTTGCTCTAGTGCTTCACTTATACCTTTTTAGAGCACGGTGGTGGTTCTATTTTGTGGACATTATTGATCTCTCATGCTTCACTTATATTATTTTGAGAGTCTTTTAGAACAACATGGTATTTGCTTTGGTTATAAAATTATTCCTAATATGATGGGCATCCAAGTTGGGTATAATAAGAACTATCATATCAAGTGAATTGAATACTATGATCAACTTGATGCTTGATGATTGTTTTGAGATATGAGGAATGTAATATTAGACTCATGCTAGTGGAGTAATTGTGAATTTGACGAATACTTGTGTTGAAGTTTGTGATTCCCGTAGCATGCACGTATGGTGAACCGTTATGTGATGAAGTTGGAGCATGATTTATTTTTTGATTATCTTCCTTATGAGTGGCGGTCGGGGACGAGTGATAGTCTTTTCCTACCAATCTATCCCCCTAGGAGCATGCGCGTAGTACTTTGTTTCAATAACTTATAGGTTTTTGCAATAAGTATATGGGTTCTTTATGACTAATGTTGAGTCCATGGATTATGCACACTCTCACCCTTCCACCATTGCTAGCCTCTCTTGTGCCGCGCAACTTTCGCCGGTACCATACACCCACCATATACCTTCCTCAAAACAGCCACCATACCTACCTATTATGGCATTTCCATAGCCATTCTGAGATATATTTCCATGCAACTTTACACCGTTCCGTTTATTATGACACACTCCATCATTGTCATATTGCTTTTGCATGATCATATTCGTGGCAAGGCCACCTTGACAATCCTTTCATACATGTCACTCTTGATTCATTGCATATCCCGGAACACTGCCGGAGGCATACACATAGAGTCATATTTTGTTCTAAGTATTGAGTTCTAATTCTTGAAGTTGTAAGTAAATAAAAGTGCAATGATATTTATTATTATAGCATTGTCCCAAGTGAGGAAAGGATGATGGAGACTATGATTCCCCCACAAGTCGAGATGAGACTCCAGACTTTATGATAAATAAAAGAGGCCAAAGAAGCCCAAATAAAAAAAAGAGGCCAAATAAGCCCACCAAAAAAATGAGAGAACATGAGAGAAGGGACAATGTTACTATCCTTTTTCCACACTTGTGCTTCAAAGTAGCACCATGAGCTTCATGATAGAGAGTCTCCTATGTTGTCAGTTTCATATACTAGTGGGAATTTTACATTATAGAACTTGGCTTGTATATTCCAATGATGGGCTTCCTCAAAATGCCCTAGGTCTTCGTGAGCAAGCAAGTTGGATGCACACCCACATAGTTTCTTCTGTTGAGCTTTCATACACTTATAGCTCTAGTGCATCCGTTGCATGGCAATCCCTACTCACTCACAATGATATCTATTAATGGGCACCTCCATAGCCCGCTGATATGCCTAGTTGATGTGAGACTATCTTCTCCTTTTTGTCTTCTTGACAACCACCATTCTATTGCACATATAGTGCTATGTCCATGGCTCATGCTCATGTATCGTGTGAAAGTTGAAAATTTTTGAGAACATCAAAAGTATGAAACAATTGCTTGGCTTGTCATCGGGGTTGTGCACGATTAAATAATTTGTGTGATGAAGATAGAGCATAGCCAGACTATATGATTTTGTAGGGATAGCTATCTTTGTCCATGTTATTTTGAGGAGACATGATTGCTTTGTTAGTATGCTTGAAGTATTATTGTTTTCATGTCAATATGAACTTTTATCTTGAATCATTTGGATCTAAACATTGATGCCACAATAAAGAAAATTACATTGAGAAATATGCTAGGTAGCATTCCACATCAAAAATTCTGTTTTTATCATTTACCTACTCGAGGACGAGCATGAATTAAGATTGGGGATGCTTGATACGTCTCCAACATATCTATAATGTTTTATTGTTCCATGCTATTATATTACCTGTTTTGGATGTTTATAGGCTTTACTAAACACTTTTATATCATTTTTGGGACTAACCTATTAACCTAGAGCCCAGTGCAAGTTTCTAATTTTTTTTCATTGTTTTTGAGTTTTACAGAAAAGGAATACCAAAAGAACTCCAATTTACGTGCCAATTTTTGACGAATATTTATGGACCAAAAGAAACCCCTGGAGTGCAAGAGTTTGTCCAGAAGAGTCCCGGACTGCCCATGAGGGTGGAGGGCGCCCCCTAGGGTGTGCCACCCTACCTCGTGGAGAGCCCGGAGACCCCCCTGACGTGAGACCTACGCCAAAAATTCCTATAAATACTGAAACCTCCAGAAAAGAATCTAGATTAGGAGTTTCGCCACCGCAAGCCTCTGTAGCCCCCAAAAACCAATTGGAACCCTGTTCCGGCACCCTGCCGGAGGGGGGATCCCTCACCGGTGGCCATCTTCATCATCCCGGCGCTCTCCATGATGAGGAGGGAGTAGTTCACCCTCGGGGCTGAGGGTATGTACCAGTAGCTATGTGTTTGATCTCTCTCTCTCTCTCTCTCTCTCTCTCTCGTGTTCTTGATTTGGCACAATCTTGATGTATCGCGAGCTTTGCCATTATAGTTGGATCTTATGATGTTTCTTCCCCTCTACTCTCTTGTAATGGATTGAGTTTTCCCTTTGAAGTTATATTATCGGATTGAGTCTTCAAGGATTTGATAACACTTGATGTATGTCTTGCATGTGCTTATCTATGGTGACAATGGGATATTCATGTGATCCACTTGATGTACGTTCTGGTGAACAACTTGCGGGTTCAGTGACCTTGTGAACTTATGCATAGGGGTTGGCACACATTTTCGTCTTGACTCTTCAGTAGAAACTTTGGGGCACTCTTTGAAGTACTTTGTGTTGGTTGAATAGATGAATCTGAGATTGTGTGATGCATATCGTATAATCATGCCCACTGATACTTGAGGTGACATTGGAGTATCTAGGTGACATTAGGGTTTTGGTTGATTTGTGTCTTAAGGTGCTATTCTAGTACGAACTCTATGATAGATCAAACGGAAAGAATAGCTTCGTGTTATTTTACTACGGACTCTTGAATAGATCGATCAGAAAGGATAACTTTGAGGTGGTTTCGTACCCTACAATAATATCTTGTTTTTCTTTGCTACTAGTGACTTTGGAGTGACTCTTTGTTGCATGTTGAGGGATAGTTATATGATCCAGTTATGTTATTATTGTTGAGAGAACTTGCACTAGTGAAAGTATGAACCCTAGGCCTTGTTTCCTAGCATTGCAATACCATTTATGCTCACTTTTATCGCTTGCTACCTTGTTGTTTCTATATTTTCATATTACAAATACCCATATCTACTATCCATATTGCACTTGTATCACCATCTCTTCGCCGAACTAGTGCACCTATACAATTTACCATTGTATTGGGTGTGTTGGGGACACAAGAGACTTTTTGTTATTTGGTTGCAGGGTTGTTTGAGAGAGACCATCTTCATCCTATGCCTCCCATGGATTGATAAACCTTAGGTCATCCACTTGAGGGAAATTTGCTACTGTCCTACAAACCTCTGCACTTGGAGGCCCAACAACGTCTACAAGAAGAAGGTTGTGTAGTAGACATCACCAGCATTATGGGTACCCAGGATATTGTTTCTTGAGCTCTTTTGAAGTGGTTTCAGTTCTGTACTTGTTTTGCTGCGGCGTTCATATGCTGCCTTGTTCCCTATATTTGCACTGGTGGTGAACTTTGATGCCCAGTGGATGTAATATGTGTAATAGCCGTGATATCCAAGCGTAAGTTGCTTGCTTATTTATTTCCTTATTGTCTTGTTTATTTCTTTGCTTGTAGTCAGTGCAGTTCTTTTTCTGCGGTTTGCTAGTGGCCGCAATAACCTATTTTTTAAAACTAGGCCACAATAACCATGGGCTACATATTTACTGTAGTTACCATGGCCCTCCTACGGGCCGTAGAAACAATGGGCCTTCTACGGGTCATAGAAACAATGGGCCTTATACGGGTCATAGACACAATGGGCCTTCTACGGGTCGTATCATCAATTGGCCTTCTACGGGCCGCATGATCGGTTGGCCAAACATGGGCCAATACCAGACCACATTATGTCCGTAAACGGGCTAGAGTTGGAATCATCCATTCATAGGCCGACCATAACGGGCCGTCGTTAATCGGCCGTATTTGATGCCGCTATGAAAACGGCCCAACGTATTAACGGGCCACAAACGGGCCGACTGTAACCTCGGGCTAAATTCGGCCCACAAGCAGAAAATGACAGTAACGGGTCGTAAGTAAACAAATGCTGGAAATGAGCCCATAAAAGGGGCCTGGGAAGGCCGAAAGATAACATGGGCTGGAAACGGCCCAACAGAATAACGGGTCGTCAATGGGTATAAAGTGATACACTATTCATTACAGGCCTGTTTCACCACGGGCCGTTAATGGGTATAAAGTGATACACTGTTCATTACGGGCCAGTTTCACCACGGGCCTTTAATGGGTATAAAGTGATACACTGTTCATTACGGGCCAGTTTCACCACGGGCCGTTAATGGGTAGAAAGTGATACACTGTTCATTACGGGTCAGTTTCACCACGGGTCATTAATGGGTATAAAGTGATACACTGTTCATTACAGGCCAGTTTCACCACAGGCCGTTAATGGGCCAAGAGTTACAAAGGGCCTCATATGGGTCGAAACACGTCATGGGCCATACATGGGCCAGAAGTTAAAACGGGCTGGAATCATATTGGAGGGCCCAGATGACGCTACTGGGCCTAATTCGGATAGGTCGTAACGGGTGAGGGAGTCCTGGATAAGGGGGTATCTGGACAACCGGACTATATACATCATCCGGACTATAGAAGCGTCGAGATACAAGACTCAAGACTTCAGCTCGTGTCCGGATGGGACTCTCCTTTGCGTGGAAGACAAGCTTGGCGATCCATATATTATGTTTCCTTCCTTGTAAACTGACTCCATGTAAATCCTAGCTCTCCGATGTCTATATAAACCGGAGAGCATGGCCCTTAGAAGGCCGATCACAATTACAATCATACCATCATAGGCTAGCTCTTAGGGTTTAGCCTCTACGATCTCGTGGTAGATCTACTCTTGTATTCCACATATCTTTAATATTAATCAAGCAGGAAGTAGGGTTTTACCTCCATCGAGAGGGCCCGAACCTGGGTAAACATTGTTTCCCTTGCTTCCTATTACCATCAGCCTAAGACGCACAGATCGGGACCCCCTACCCGAGATTCGCCGGTTTTGACACCGACATTGGTGCTTTCATTGAGAGTTCCTCTGTGTCATCGCTTCGAGGCTTGATGGCATCTTCAATCATCAACAACACGGTCCAGGGTGAGACTTTTCTCCCCGGACAGATCTTTGTGTTCGGCGGCTTCGTACTGCGGGCTAATTCACTTGGCCGGTTGGAGCAGATCGACAGCTTCGCCCCTGGCCACCAGATCAGGTTCGGACACTCCGAAAGAAACCAACGGCAATGAGGCAACGGAGGATAACCCCTCCAAGAAGAAATCAAAGCATGGGCGTCGTCAGCGCCGCTCCAAGCCCCGCTGTTGGTGTCAAAACCGGCGGATCTCGGGTAGGGGGTCCCGAACTATGCGTCTAGGCGGATGGTAACAGGAGACAAGGGACACGATGTTTTTACCCAGGATCGGGCCATCTCGTTGGAGGTAAAACCCTACTCCTGCTTGATTAATATTGATGATATGGGTAGTACAAGAGTTGATCTACCACGAGATCAGAGAGGCTAAACCCTAGAAGCTAGCCTATGGTATGATTGTTGTTCGTCCTATGGACTAAAACTCTCCGGTTTATATAGACACCGGAGAGGGCTAGGGTTACACAGAGTCGGTTACAATGGGAGGAGATCTACATATCGTATCACCAAGTTTGCCTTCCACGCCAAGGAAAGTCCGATCCGGACACGGGACGAAGTCTTCAATCTTGTATCTTCATAGTCCGGGAGTCCGGTCAAAGGTCATAGTCCGGCCATCCGGACACCCCCTAATCCAGGACTCCCTCAGTAGCCCCTGGACCAGGCTTCAATGACGACGAGTCCGGCACGCAAATTGTCTTCGACATTGCAAGGAGGGTTCCTCCTCCGTATACTTCATAGAAGATGTTTGAACACAAGGATAGTGTCCGGCTCTGCAAAATAAGTTCCACATACCACCGTAGAGAGAATAATATTTACACAAACCTAATCTACTGACGTATTCCGTAGGGTGACATGACGCCACGGCCAAGCCTTTGTTTGAACCGTTTTACTGTTCCACCTAAGCGCGTTTAGCGAGGCGGTTTCCTTGGTACATCTTGTCAAAGTAGAGATCGTGTCCCCTTATTCCGGGATTCTCATCAATATGGGCATGGGTAACCCAACCGCGCCATTAACCGCGGCGGTTGGGAGATAAGCGAGTTTTATTAGGCTGGTGGGGGCTCATAGTTTCGGCCGCCCATATAAGGTGATAAGGATCCACCCTTTCCATCTACGCCTTCTTCCTCCTTTGCTTATCCATTCCTGCGCACTTGAGCTCCAGCGCCCAAGTCCGCGCTTTCCACCTCAACCTTCTCCAATCATGTCCGGAGCGGGAGGTAGATGGATGGCCTCCACCGCCACGGAGGGGCATATCAAAAAGTTGAGGAAGGCCGGATACTTGTCTGAGGACATCGCGCACCGGCTTCCAGATGAGGGGAAACTCATACCCACCCCTAGGCCCCATGAGAGGATCGTGTTTCTCCCCCATTTCCTCCGCGGACTGGGCTTTCCTCTTCAGCCGTTCGTCCAGGGCTCATGTTCTACTATGGCCTAGACTTCCACGATCTGGCCCCGAACTTCATCCTCAACATCTCGGCATTCATCGTCGTGTGTGAGGTCTTTCTCCGCATCCAGCCCCACTTCGGCTTATGGCTAAAGCCTTTCAATGTCAAGCCGAAGGTTGTGGGCGGCCGACAAGCGGAGTGCAGAGGCGCCATGGTGGGCATGATAGCCAATGTTACATGGCTCGAGGGCGCCTTCGTGGAAACCATCAAAGGGTGGCAATCGGGGTGGTTCTACATCACCGAGCCGCATGACCCTGAATGGGCAGCGGCCCCCGAATTCCGATCTGGCATCCCCACACGGCTCACCTCATGGAAAGAGATGGGCCTGTCGTGGGGTAATTCAGCAGAGGTGACCGGACTTCAAACCTGCATCAAAGACCTGATCAACAGGAAGGTTAAACTCGTCACTGTAGTCCAGGTCATGCTCTTCCGCCAGATCCTCCCGTCTCAACGACGGGCTTTTAATCTGTGGGAATTCGACCCGGCCCAGCACCTAAGTTTATCCAGGCTCTTCGACACAACGCACGAAGATGCCTGGAAGGTGCTTTTCAAGAGCTCCGAGGTTCACCCTCCCATTACCGAGGATCGCGAATTCTGCACGAAGCGTCAAGCCAGCGCGGTAAGCTCAATTTTCCCATTACGGGGTATTTGTTTTCCATAGTTTGACTCTATGCGGGATCTAAACTCCCATCCCTTTAACAGGACTGGCAGAAGAAGGCCGGACAGATCAACTTTCCGGCTCCTTTGCCCGAAGACCCAGCGGACGCCCGTTTGACAAAGCTGCTGGTTCCGGCACCTCACGTGGTGCCGGAGAAGAAGGCCAAGAAGAAGGCCAAGGGGACTCAAAAGATCTCCCGACGCCTGGTGGCGTCGGATTCATTGCCCGAAGACCCCGAAGCACCCTCCGCCTCCGAAGACGACGAGGAGGAAGAAGAAGCCTCTCCCCCTTCAGCGGAGGGAGGAAAGAAAAGGAAGGCCGCCCCAACTGGGGAGGCCGGAGGGTCCAAGAAGGGGAGGACCCTTCTACCGGACTACGCCTCCGACGCCGAAGAAGGCGGAGAGGAATGGCCATCCAGGGTCAAGCCCCTGGCCAAATCGTAAGTATCCGGATACCAGAATAACTTATGGCGTTCCTCTACTGTATAGTACCTTCTGATGCCGAATTCAATTATGCAGCTCGCCCAAGGCTCAGCTCGGCGATTTGTCGAGCAGCTCCCTGGATTCGTCGGACATGAATAGCGCTTCACTCCCGACGGCCTCCTCCCCTCGCCCTATGGACGATGCCGAGGTGGAGTCCCCAAAGGGACTAAACCAGGAGGAGGTGGTCCTGGAGGCGCCGCAAGGTGACCTCCCGGACTCCAGGCCCAAAGGGGATGAAGCCCCAGAGGGTTCTAAGTCCGGCCCTGGGCTGGAAACCGCTTCGGAACCTTCAGCGGTTCCGGAGTCCGGCAGGCAGCCCCTTCGCAAGAAGGGCAAGCCTACGACGCCGGCGGCCTCCGTCCAACCGGAGGCGCCGGACAATTTGCTGGAGGTGCTTAACGGTGCCTCCATCGACAAGGAGCACCGCACTGTTATGAGTGCAGTGATTCAGAAGGTTCAGTCCACCAAGAGCGGGCTGACAGAAGCCTGTACCAGCCTTCTAACAGGCTTTGAGGTATGTATTTAAAACATATAAAAATGTTACCGCATAGACAGTAGCCCCTGATGCTCAGTTTGGTGTTCGGAAGGAAAGGCCGGACTGAGGATCTATATAAAAAAAGATATACGCAGGAGTCTAACATAAATATGTCAATATGGGAATGCAGGCTGTGCTGCTGACCTCTGCCGCACTGACTGCGGAGGTCGATGCATTGAAGCAGAGCCTCAAGCGGTCCGAGAACGAGCTCGGTCGTGCCAAGAAGCAGCTCGAGGACAAGGAAGGTATGTAATACCTTATGTAATTGTGTATATAAATACCTGGTTGCAAATGATGACAGGACCAATGTGAATATTACAGGGGCCACAACCGAGGTGGCGACCCTGAAGGAAGCGCTTTCCAAGGCCGAAGACAATACAGCCATGGAGCGCTAAGAGTGAGAGAAGTGAGAGGTGCAGGTGGCGGAGGTGCGGCAAGAGCTCGATGCTCTTGTGAAAAAACATGACAGGTTAGAGCTTGACTCGAAGACTCAAGAGTCTGAGCTTTCCTCGGCACTTGAAAGCGCCAAATCTGCCAAGGCCGAAGCCCAGAAAGCCCTCCAGGAAATTGAGGCGATGAAAAGGATTGCGGCGGGTAAGGCATTCGTTATGCAAAGCAAGCACGTGAAAGTAAATTACCTGTTACTTACCCGCACCTGGAGCTCTCCAGGAGCATTCGCAGATCTGCCCTGCAGTGTATCCGACGCCGCCGCATTCTACCGGGCCGAGGAAGGAAGCTCGATGGAGAAGGTGTTCTGGTCCTAGTATGCTGAGGCCGAATCCCCGGTGCCCTTGAGCGACCAGCTGAAGCAGCTGGTCGAGCTTCATAAGGCAGCCGAACAGGCCATGAAGGGCCTGATAGGCCGGCTGCGGCCTAGGGAGGTCATGCCTTTGAGCTACTTTGGGCTGGTGCGGTGGCTGGTGAATGCCTGTCCATGGCTTGAAGTCATCAAGCGCTCTGTGTGCATCGAGGGCGCCCGTAGGGCTTTTGCCCGTGCTAAAGTGCACTAGGGCAAGCTGGATGTTGAGAAGCTGGTGAAGGATGGGCCACCGGAGGGGAAGGAGCATCGCAGGCCCGAGATGTATTATGAGGGCGTTCTGAAGGGTGCCCGTCTTGTAGCAAATGAATGTATCGGGGATGTAATTTTTGAGTAAACTCTCTCTTGTTTATCCTGTGCGCTGAAAACTTGTTCATATGCGCTAAGCAACGCTTTTTGAATTTAAAATATTACCTTCTGTGCGGCCGTTTATGAAATCTGAGAGATGCAAATCGTCGGCTTCTACCCCCATGCCACGAGTGCTGGGGTGTTCGGGATAAACCTGAGCGCTCTTTTTCCCATTGTTGGGTCCATCTAGGGAGGCGCTCAGCACAACGAACAAGGCCGTCAGACTTATAGTGCTTTATCACTCTCACTTAGCCATAGAATTCTATAATTTTAAATTTCGGCGAAGTCCCTAGTATTCGGAAGACCGAGTTCGGGGCGCTATCCATGCCTAGGCCAGATAAATCCAGCTCCTTGCTCTAAGCGGCATAAGTCTTTAGGGACTCGAAAAACCTCTCGAACAGCGACCGGTCTCTCGCCCTATCATGACAGTCAGTTTTAGCTTTCTCTACTGAGGTTTTAACCCAGCTCAACTGGGGCACAATCGCAGTAGTTCTCCTAGCGCTACGTTAGCCGACATTGCGGAACGTAAGGTACCAAAACATGGGAGCCGGGCAAACCCAATTATTGACCCAAACATGATTCGGAGCCAATGCATATAGTGCTATAAGTTCGGGGTGCCGCACTCATGAGAGTGTTCGGTCTTCTCACACCGTGTTATGGGGTACTTAAGCCCCTGGTGTATTGTCCATACCAAAGTGTACGGTTGCATAATGTCATGACTGAACATATTTATATAAAAATAAATGAATACAATAACAGACAAGAGCTATGTATTGTTATTTAAAGGGCTGCTATGAAAGCAGAATGATACAAATAGTGCGATAAGCAAGATATGGGATTATTTGACATTTCCCCCTCCAGGGGCAAGCTGCGAGACTTTAAGTAAGACAGGTATTTAGCTCGTTATAGAGACCACCTGGACATTTGACGTGGCTTGTTCTCCCCATGGCTGTTGCATCGTGTGTTCGGCGAGTGTATTGCCGGACAGGCCTTCCGAATAGTGGAGTCCTGAAAGTATATAAAAAAGAGAATAAATGGAAAAATCGGGAGCCCCTAGTGCGGTTGAGCCGCATTCTGGGCGTGCCGTGGTTGTGCCCCTCCCCTTATGCCCATGGTATTTCCAGAGCGTAGTTCTGTACACGTGGTACTGCTATCACGATCTCGCGAGGGCTGGGATTAGGGCCGCACTGCTATGCTTTCTCGGAATGTGCCAGCCGGTTTTGTTGTAGGTTACTTCAGGCACGCTTGATGTTGTCCCGACGTTTAACAGCCGGATTGGAGAATTGCCTTAAAAGGCTACTTTGTACTTCCGCCGCCAGGGCCGCCGTGTGCTCCTCTGTTCGGAGAGAGTGTTTGGTGTTTCCATTGACCGTAATGACTTCGCGAGGGCCTGGCATCTTGAGCTTGAGATATGCGTAGTGTGGCACCGCATTAAATTTTGCGAATGCGGTTCGTCCGAGCAGGGCGTGATAGCCACTGCGGAACGGGACTATGTCGAAGAATAACTCTTTGCTTCGGGATATATCCGGGGATCCGAAGACCACTTCGAGTGTGACTAAGCCTGTACAGCTGGCTTCTACACCTGGTATGACGCCTTTAAAGGTCGTCTTTGTGGGTTTAATCCTTGAGGGATCTATACCCATTTTTCGCAATGTATCCTGATAAAGCAGGTTCAGGCTGCTGCCGCCGTCCATAAGGACTCTAGTGAGGTGAAATCCGTCAATGATTGGGTCTAGGACCAATGCGGCGAATCCGCCGTGGCGAATGCAAGTGGGGTGGTCCCTTCGATCAAAAGTGATCGGGCAGGAGGACCATGGGTTGACCTTTGGGGCGACTGGCTCCAACGCATAGACGTCCTTGAGAGCACGCTTCCACTCCCTTTTTGGGATATGGGTTGAGTATATCATGTTCACCGTCCGCACTTGTGGGGGGAAGCCCTTCTGTCCTTTGTTGTTCGGCGGCCGGGGCTCCTCCTCGTCATTGCTATGCAGCCCCTTGTCTCTGTTTTCGGCACTTAACTTGCCTGCCTGCTTGAACACCCAACAATCCCTGTTGGTGCGATTGGCTGGTTGTTCGGGGGTGCCGTGTATCTGGCACGAGCGATCAAGTATCCGGTCTAAACTGGATGGGCCCGGAGGATTTCTTTTGAATGGCTTCTTCTGCTGACCAGGTTTAGAGCCTCTGAAACCGGCATTAACTGCCGTATCCTCAGTATTATCACCGTTAATGCGGCCTTGTGCTTGTTACGATGTGACCTGCCATTGCTGTCCTTGGTATCTGAGTTACCAGGGCTCTTGGTTATGTTATTGCTACGAGCTAGCCAGCTGTCTTCTCCCGTGCAAAAGCGAGTCATGAGTGTCGTGAGGGCTGCCATAGATTTCGGCTTTTCCTGTCCTAGGTGCCGGGCAAGCCATTCGTCTCAGATGTTGTGCCTGAAGGCTGCAAGGGCCTCTGCGTCCGGACAGTCGACTATTTGATTTTTCTTGGTTAGGAACCGCGTCCAGAATTGTCTGGCCGATTCCTCTGGCAGCAGCATTATGTGTCTTAGGTCATCGGCATCTGGTGGTCGCACATAAGTGCCCTGGAAGTTGTCAAGGAATGCGGATTCCAGGTCCTCCCAGCAACTAATTGACTCTGCTGGCAGGCTGTTAAGCCAATGCCGAGCTGGTCCTTTAAGCTTGAGCGGGAGGTATTTGATGGCGTGTAGATCATCACCACGGGCCATGTGGATATGAAGGAAATAATCCTCGATCCATACCGCAGGATCTGTTGTGCCATCGTATGATTCGATGTTTACGGGTTTAAAACCCTCGGGGATTTGATGATCCATTACTTCGTCTGTGAAGCATAGTGGGTGTGCGGCGCCTCTGTACTGGGCTATATCGTGACGTAGCTCGGATGAGCTTTGTCTGTTGTGTTCGGCCTGGCCGTATTTGCCATATCCGGCGTGACAGTTATCGTCACGTGATGTGGGGCGCCCACGCGATCCGTAGATTGATCTTGTTTGCCTTGCCTTGTCCTCCAATATGTCTCACAGGTCTCGTGTGTTTCTCCGTGCCCTGGTATTTTTTGAGCGGCGCCGGGGTGCGGCTTGAGTTGAGGGCCGAAAGGCCTCTCTGTCGCGTCCACGGGGTGGCCGATCGACCGCATCATACGCTGGTGATGTAGTTTTAGTTGCTTCCTCCTCTAGTTGGGGTAGCAGCTTGCGCTTTGGGTAGCTCTTGGAGGGGCGTTTGAGTTTGTACTCTTCGGCCGCCAGGACTTTAGTCCATCTGTTGGCTAGCAAATCTTGGTCAGCTCTAAGCTGCTGCTGTTTTTTCTTAAGGCTGCTTGCCGTGGCCATAAGCCTGCATTTGAAACGATCTTGGTCGACGGGATCCTCTGGCACGACAAATTCGTCGTCGTCGAGGCTTGCCTCGTCTTTGGAGGGAGGCATATAATTGTCGTCCTCGACCTCCCTGTCTGCTGCTCTCTCATGAGGGCTGGCTTCTCCGTCCTCCTGCGCTGAATCCTGCTGGAGGGGGTTGTCTTCGGCACTGTTCGGGGTGTTGTTATCTCCAGTGCCAGACTCACCGTTTTTGCTTTGGTGGGATTTAGAGCGGCGCCGCTGACGCCGGCGCTTATGTTGTTTCTTGGAGGGGTCATCCTCCGTTTTTTCATCGCCATTCCCTGCTTTTGGGGTGTCCACCATGTATATGTTATATGACGAGGTGGCTTTCTAGTGCCCTATAGGTGCTGGTTCTTGGTCGTCTCCTTCATCGGCGTCCATACCGTCGATGTCTTCAGAGTCGAAGTCGAGCATGTCGGTTAAATCGTCGACAGTGGCTACGAAGTGGGTGGTGGGTGGGTTTCGAATTTCTTCATCGTCCGCAACCCAACCTTGCTGACCATAGTCCGGCCAGGGCTCTCCTGACAAAGAGAGAGACTTTAGTGAATTCAGGATGTTGCCAAAGGGCGAGTGCTGAAAGACGTCCGCGGTGGTGAACTCCATGATCGGAGCCCAATTGGGTTCGATCGGAAGCGGTGCGGAAGATTCGGAGTCCGGAAAGGAGTCCGATACCTTGGAGTCACAGGCCTCACAAAGGACTAGGCTGGTATTCGGCTCGATCGCCATAGAGATTGCAGCTTCCGTGTCGGCGTCCAACCGTCCGTCCCTGATTGGCGCGGTCGGCTCCGAGCTAAGGGTCAGAGCGGATACCTGAGCGGCGCTCTGAGTGCTGTCCGGCGGCAGAGCTAGATCATGCCCCTCGTGACAGTGCGGAGCGCTCGGCCGTGGCTCGAATCCGTCGAAGATCAAGTACCCGCGGATGTCAGCCGTGTAGTTTAAACTTCCAAATCTGACCTGATGGCCAGGGGCGTAGCTTTCGATCTGCTCCAGATGGCCAAGCGAATTGGCCCGCAGTGCGAAGCCGCCGAACACGAAGATCTGTCCGGGGAGAAAAGTCTCACCCTGGACCACATCGTGGTTGATGATCGAAGAAGCCATCGGGCCTAAAGGTGATAACACAGAGGAACTCTCAATGAAAGCACCAATATCGGTGTCAAAACCGGCGGATCTCGGGTAGGGGGTCCCGAACTGTGTGTGTAGGCGGATGGTAACAAGAGACAAGGGACACGATGTTTTTACCCAGGTTCGGGCCCTCTCGATGGAGGTAAAACCCTACTCCTGCTTGATTAATATTCATGATATGGGTAGTACAAGAGTTGGTCTACCACGAGATCAGAGAGGCTAAACCCTAGAAGCTAGCCTATGGTATGATTATTATTCGTCCTATGGACTAAAACTCTCCGGTTTATATAGACACGGAGAGCGCTAGGGTTACACAGAGTCGGTTACAATGGGAGGAGATCTACATATGGTATCGCCAAGCTTGCCTTCCATGCCAAGGAAAGTCCCATCCGGACACGGGACGAAGTCTTCAATCTTGTATCTTCATAGTCCAGGAGTCCGACCAAAGGTCATAGTCCGGCCATCCGGACAACCCCTAATCCAGGACTCCCTCACCTGCCAAGGCAATACCGGCACCGGATACGATAATAATCCAAACGGTGCCGACGATGAATACAACCCCGAATAGCCCGCCTTCGAGCAGGCCGAACAGGAAGACGGGCATGACAGCCCAGATGAACAGGCGACGGACGGGTATCCGGAGGAGGACAACTACATGCCCCTCTCCGAAGACGAGACTAGCCTCGGCGACGACGAGTTCGGCGTATCCGAAGACCCCGCAGAGCAGGAGCGCTTCATGCGCCGGCTTATTGCCACTGCGAGAAGCCTAAAGAAGAAGCAGCAGCAGCTCCAAGCTGATCAAGATCTCTCATAGATAGATGGACAGAAGTCCTGGCAGCCAAGGAATATGGACTCGAGCGCCCCACGACTGACCGACCGCCTCGAGGTCGGGAAAAACGGCATATCAGCCGAAATACCAGCCCGTACCCCCGCGCCGGTTTACTACGGCCTGGGGCAATACTCAGGACCTGCGTGATAAACTGGATAACGTCGCAGGACAACCAAGATCGATCTATGGATCACAGGGGCGCGCCGAAGCACATGACGATGACCGTCATACCGGATACACCAACAGCAAATCCGGCCGGGCCGAATACAACCAGTCAGACGCAGCCGGACTGCGCCGTGACATAGCCCGACATAGAGGCGCCGCACACCCCCTATGCTTCACTGATGAAGTGATGGATCACGAATTCCCAGAAGGGTTTAAACCCGTAAACATCAAACCATACGATGGCACCACAGACCCCGCGGTATGGATCAAGGATTTCCTTCTCCAGATTCACATGGCCCGCGGAGATGATCTACATGCCATCAAGTATCTTCCCCTTAAGCTCAAAGGACCTACCCGGCACTGGCTAAAAGTCTGCCTGCAAATTCCATTGGCAGTTGGGAAAACCTGGAAGACGCATTCCTTGACAACTTCCAGGGCACATATGTGCGACCTCCGGATGCCGATGACTTGAGCCACATAACTCAACAGCCCGGAGAATCAGCCAGGAAATTCTGGACTCGGTTCCTAACTAAAAAGAACCAAATAGTCGACTGTCCGGATGCCGAAGCCCTGGCGGCTTTCAAGCATAATATCCATGACGAGTGGCTCGCCAGACACCTCGGCCAGGAGAAACCCAAGTCCATGGCAGCTCTTACGACACTAATGACCCGCTTTTGCGCGGGCGAGGATAGCTGGTTGGCTCGCAGTAGCACTACGCCACATTCTGGAACTTCGGATGTCCGGGACAATAATGGCAAGCCACGATGCAACAGACACAAGCGACGGAACAACGGCGACAGCACCGAGGATACAGCGGTCAATGCCGGATTCAGCGGATCGACATCCGGTCAGCGGAAGAAGCCATTCAAGCGCAACAATCAAGGACCGTCCAGTCTGGACCGTATACCGGAGCGCTCGTGCCAAATTCATGGCACCCCAGACAAGTCAGCCAACCACACCAACAGAGATTGCTGGGTCTTTAAACAGGCCGGCAAAATAAACGCCAAAAACAAGGACAAGGGGCTGCACAGCGACG
>NC_041381.1:33246662-33270241 GCF_002162155.2 Triticum dicoccoides | reverse complement strand
TGATCTACGCCACCCACATCCCCAAGCGGTAACGGAAGCGAGCACTGCGGGACGTATATGCGATGGAGCCAGTCATCCCCAAATTCAACCCATGGTCAGCTTGTCCGATCACCTTTGATCGTAGGGATCATCCTACTAGCATCCATCACGGCGGCTCAGCCGCATTTGTTTTAGACCCAATTATAGACGGATTTCACCTCACAAGAGTCCTTATGGACGGAGGCAGCAGCCTGAACCTGCTTTATCAGGACACAGTGCGGAAGATGGGTATCGATCCTTCAAGGATCAAGCCCACCAAAACCACCTTTAAATGTGTCATTCCTGGAGTAGAGGCCCATTGTACGGGCTCTATAACATTGGAAGTGGTCTTCGGATCTTTGGATAATTTCTGAAGCGAAGAGCTAATCTTCGATATCGTCCCTTTCTGCAGTGGTTACCATGCCCTGCTTGGAGGAAACGCATTTGCTAGATTCAATGCGGTACCACACTATGCATACCTCAAGCTCAAGATGCCAGGCCCGCGCGGGGTCATAACAGTCAACGGGAATATGGACCGCTCTCTCCGTACAGAAGAACATACTGCAGCCCTTGCAGCAGAAGTACAATGTGGCCTCCTCCGGCAAACCACCAATCCGGCGACGACATTTTCAAGCTCCGTCAAGCGAGGGCGGAACACCCTGCCGCAAGATCAGCAGGCACGACAAGGGCAGGACTAGCAGTCCGGCCTCCGCTGAAATCCCATCAAAGCAGCATTCGTGCCACGCATACACAATTACGCACTCAAAATACCATGGGCACAGGCAGAGGCGTATCAGGGGCTCAGTCAACAGTATGATATCACTTCATAACCTTTCCATTCACCTTTAAGGACATTGCTTTAGTGCAGCTTCTCCAGAATAGCCGGATTGTCGGACTTACATAGGAGAGAAAACCCAGGAGGCAACAAGCTTTGGGCACAGCAGGAAACACCCAGGTGGAATCTATTTACGATCATTATTCCTGCTTTATCTATCTGTACGTAGCCTGCCCCTGGATAGGATATGTCAAATCATCCTATTTTGTCTACGCTTAATGCATACATTGTAAACATGCACTTAAACATACTATTTATCAATGGGAGACCACATATAGCGTCAGCTTACTTATTTTTATTTGAAATTTTTTTATAAATGTCTATTTCATTTTGCATCCATACACTTTTGTACGTGTAGTTTGCTAGGGGCTTCTTATGGTACCCCATAATACGGCAAGTCAAGTCCGAACACTTTCAACAGTGCGGCACCCCGAACTTATAGCATTATATGCATCAGCTCCGAATCATGTCTTGGGTTACGGTTGGGATAGCCCGGCTCCCTTGCTTTGGTGCCTTACGTTCCGTTAATTCGGCTAAGGTACCGCAGAGAGAACTACTACGATTGTGCCCTGGTTCTGCCGGATGAGCACCTCAGTAGAGAAAGCACAAAACTGTCTGACATGATGTGGCGAGAGACTGGTCGCTGTTCGAGAGGTCTTCAAATCCTTAAAGATTTTTCCGCTTTAGGCGTTAATTCGGCTTTGTCCGATATAGGCGTGTATAGCACCCCAATTCGGCCTTCCGGATTCTAGGGGCTTCGCCGAAATTTAAAATCATAGACTTCTATGGCTAAGTGAAGGTTATAAAGTCGTATAGTCCGATTGCCTGGTTCTCTACGCTGGACACCTCCTTAAGGGACCAAACATTTGGATAAAGAGTGTCCGGGTTTTCCACGAACACCCCAGTACTAGTTACATGGGGGCGGAAGCCGACGACTGGCCTACTTTCAGAATTTGATAAACAGCCGCACAGAAGGTAGTATTTTAAATTACAAAAGCGCTACATAGCGCAAGTAACTTCGTCTTTAAATTACAAACATGACAGAAGTGAATTCATTCAAAAATTATGTCTTTGGTACACTCATCGGCCACGAGGCAAGAACCCTTCATAACGCCATCATAATACTTCTCGGGGATGCGATGCGGCTTGCCCTCCGGCGGCCTGTCCTTCACCAGCTTCTCCGCATCCAGCTTGCCCCAATGCACCTTGGTGCGGGCAAGGGCCCGACGGGCACCCTCAATGCAAATGGATTGCTTGATGACTTCCAGTCGCGGACAGGAATCCACCATCCGCTTGATCAGGCCGAAGTAGCTAGTGGGCAGAAGCTCGCCAGGCCATATCCGGACTATGAGATCTTTCATAGCCACTTTGGCCGCCTTGTGGAGTTCGACCAACTGCTTCAGTTGGTCACTCGGAGGCGTTGCATGCTTGGCCCTAGCATACTGGGACCAGAACAACTTCTCCGTTGAGCTCCCCTCTAGGGCACGGTAGAACTCCGCGGCATCTGATACGCTGCATGGCAGGTCTGCGGATGCCCCTGGAGAGCTCCGGATTCGAGTAAGTAAAAGAAACGCCTCCTCCACATGTTTACTTTGCATAATAATTTCTTAACCGCCGCTATTTTCTTGGCCTCCTGGATCTCCTGCTGAGCCCTCCCGGCTTTGGCCTTGGCGTATTTTGTATCTGTAAGGGCCTTCGCAAGCTCGGCCTCCTTTGCTTTAAGCTCCCGCTCCGCAGACTCGAGCTTCTTGCCGAGATCCTGGAGCTCTTCTTGTACCCCGCCCACTCGGGCCTCTTGCTTTTTTCACTCCTTGAGTTCCAAGGCCGCTTTGTGTTCGGCCTCGGACAGCGCCTTCTTGAGAGACGCCACTTCGATGGCGGCCTCTGTTACCACATCACGACGTCTCGTCGTTAGCATAATAAAATTGTATTTACTATTTATTATATTAGAGGGGAAATCATTCACCTTTGTTCTCTTCGAGATGCCTCCTCGCGAGTCCGAGCTCTCCTTGTGCCCGCTCTAAATCCTGCGTCAGGCCGGTGGTTTTGGCAGTGCGAGCAGTAGCGGCCAGCAGCACAACCTGTTTATTTACATTCAACACTTATTGTTAGATTCCTGGAGATTATAATTGACCCTCCGTTTGGTTTTTCTCTCCGAACACCAAACAGAGTACCAGGGCTACTACCTATCGGGTGGTGATTTTACACATTTTTACTGCTTACCTCAAAGCCTGTTAGGAGGCTGGTGCAGGCTTCGGTTAGTGCGCTCTTGGCGGACGAAACCTTCTGAATCACCGCACTCATGAGAGTACGGTGCTCTTCATCTAGGGAAGTGCCTCGAAGCGCTTCCAGCAGACAATCCGGCGCCTGGGGCGCAACGGAAGTCCTTGATATAGACGGTTGTAACGCCCCGGATCCGATGCGCCAGGTGTCTGCCAGTTATTCGCCGTTGTTGCCATGTCATTGGCTTGCGTGTTGCATTTTGCCATGTCATCATCTACATTTCATCTGCATGTTTTTCAAAACTTGCATCCGTTCGGGTTCTCCCAGTTCTCTCCGTTGTCCGTTCAGAGTCCAGACCACACTCGCACGCGCCCGCGGCACGTCCGAAATATTATTTTATAAGTGGCATAAAAATGTTCTCGGAATGGGTTGCAACTTGTCGTGCGGTCTTATTATAGTGTAGGCAGAGCGCCTGCCAAGTTTCATCGCATTCGGAGTCCATTTGATAGCCCAACTGTTATATTTGTAACCGCGATATAGTCAGTATATTCGTCGGGTGTTTTCGGTATTCGGAAAAGGTGCCGGGCCGCACTTCATCCCTCTCTTCTCAGCCCAAGGCATTCTACACAGCCCACCTAGGCCTGCCAACCCCCCCTCGCGATCAGATCCGTCGGATCGCGATCGGAGGGCTCCGAAAGTCCCCAAAACCCCCTAACCTAGCCTACCTGCTATAAATGGACACACCCCTCTCCATTTTTGGGCTAACCTACCCCCCTAGCCTTCCCCTACCTCTGTCCCGCCACCACCCTCCTCGGGATCCGCACCCGACCACAGCCCCGCCTCCACCGTCTCCCGTCCTCCTCTCCTTTTCCCTCACTGCCCCTCTCTCTCCTGCAGGTTCCGCCGCCGCCGGAGCTCCGAGGCAGCGCCGCCGACCCCTCCGCCGGCCAGATCCGAACCCCCGCGGCCGGATCGATCCATTCCGACGCTCGCCGGATCTGCCCCGGTCCCCGGCCTCCCTGTACTCCGGCGCCGCCGCGCCCTCTGCCATGGTCGCCTCCTCCTTGTTCGAGCGGGAGGAGGACGAGTGCCCGTTGACCGACGCCCCAGCCGCCCGCATGGGCCTCGCGACGCCTCTCCGTCCCGGCCCAGCTCCCCACGGCCCAGCCGGCCCCTTCCCGCGTCCTGGGCCGAAGCCCGCTAGGTGAGCCCGCCTATTCCCCGCCCGGTGCACGTCTTAGTTATATTACGCTCGGCTCTGTTTTTTTCACCAAGTCCCCAGATCTACAGTAATTTTCATGCCATGTTCGTTGCATCGTATCTCTGCATCCGTAGCTCCATTTCGTGCGTGTAATATGTCAAATTGTTCGACTCAACGAGTACATCATTGCATTCCATTGCATCATATTAATTTGAGCTCATCTTGATGTCTGAATCATTGTTGTAAGAGTGCTTTATAATGTTTTCTGCTGTCTGCTATTAGAACGAGCTCTTTTGTCATTTTTGCCATGATTGATGTGTGCATCCTATGAGGTTGATGTCTACAGGATTTTTGATCTACACCATGTCTTCTTTACAGAGGTGCTTACCATGTATTTTTGTGATCAATGTGGTGACTAGCACAAGCATGCAAACTAGGCATCGTAATGTTGCTGTTTTAGTCCCTGTTCTGCTGTTATTTTGATGCCATGTAAACTTGATGCTACAGAGTGATCCATGCATATTTTGAGATACTTCAGTAAGGGTGTTTTGAAAATATGGTTATTGTCTATCCATTCATGGCCTTGGTTGCAATTATGGAGTAGTCTAGCATGTCATTTCCGTGCTCTACTTTTGCTTCAAAATGTTTCTTGGCAGTTTGCTTACATGTTTATCAATTTGGCTAAGCTTATTGTAGTGATCCTTGCATGCTATGGACTTGTTCTTGCCTTGGTTTGTTTCAGCAACATGTCTTCTTGATGATGCTATGCTTATCTTGTCATGCAATGACTTATGGTGAGTGTATCGAGCTTGTTTAGTAGGGTACATGCTGTTACTGTTTTGCTAAGCTGAATCTGTTATTTCGTGATGCTATATAAACATGTTGCTACTAGTCATTCTATGCATAATCTGGAGATGTTCTATAAACATGTTTTGATCTACATGTCATCCTCTATCCATTCATGCCCCTGGTAGCATTTATAGCTTGCTGTAGATTGTTCATATCTTGCTCCAAACTTGCTTCATAATGTTGCTGTCAGCCTGTTTACATTAAGTTCAGTTGTTACCATGGTTGTTCCTAGTGTTCCATGCACCCTATGGACTTGTTATTGCCATGCTTAGCTTCACAAATATGTCTTCTTACTGTTGGGTGCCTTGCCATACCATGTATTACTCTGTAGTGAGTTGCACAAGCTCATTTACATGCCTTCATAATTCTATTTCTGCCATGTTTGAATCTGTAATATAACTTGCTATGTTTACGTGGGTGCCATCATATTGTCTGGTCCTTTTTGGCTCATGGGCAGTAAGGGACTTTTGATCTATGCTTTGAGTAGAATCATGCCATGCCTTTGTTTGCCATGTTAAGTTCCTGTAACATGTTGTTTGATAGCTCTGAACATTGCAACCTGATATTATTTTCTGCAAAGCCTGAAATCGTTATAACTTGCAATCTTACCATGTGTGTTTGAGTATGTTCTAGTGAATTTTTGGAGATAGCTCAGCGTTCATGTTTTGTTATGATTTACCTGTACATCATGCCCATGTCTTTTGTTTTCATGTTGAGATGCTGTAGCTTGTTGTTTTGATGCTTGCAATATGCCTAGTTGCTATTTTGGACAGATTGTTGCTATAACTTGTTTAGTGTGCATGTGTTGAACCGTTGCTCCGTTTTGAGTGTGCTCTATATGAAACTTGCTTGATTTTGCATGTAGTTTCATATTATCATGTTGCATCCTTGTTTTGGTGTGTTTGCTTGATGTTTGAGTGCATTTCGCATCAATGCCATGTTTAACTTGTGTTGCTCATATCTTCTATGCGTAGCTCCGAATTAAATGAACTTTATATGCAACTTGACTAGAATCTCGTGTAGATCATCTTGTTGCATCTTAACTTGCTGCTTAACAACTTGAACATAAGGTTTATTCAGATCTGGACCAATTTTGAAATATGCATATGAGGACTTACCGGAATTGTTATATGTTGTTCCCGGCCTCATTTAAACTTGCCGTGATGTGTTGCTCTTGTTTGCATCATCTCTTGCCATGAGTAGCTTCATGTAGCTTTGTCATGCATCATGCCTGTTGTGCATCATGCCTTGTTCATGTGTGGTGTGTTTACCATGTTGTGTGCTTTTTCTTGTTAGTTCCTGTTTTGTTGCGATCGTGAGGATTCGTTCGTCTACGCTTGGTTCGTCTTCGTGGCTTCATCTTCTTCATGGACTCGTTCTTCTTCCTTGCGGGATTTCAGGCAAGATGACCGCTACCCTAGATCTCACTACTATCATTGCTATGCTAGTTGTTTCGTTCTATCGCTATGCTGCGCTACCTATCACCTGTTTATCAAGCCTCCCATATTGCCATGAACCTCTAACCTTTGACACCTTTCCTATGCAAGCCGTTGTTTGGCTATGTTACCGCTTTTGCTCAGCCCCTCTTATAGCGTTGCTAGTTGCAGGTGAAGTTGAAGATTGCTCCATGGTGGACAGGATTTTGTTGGGATATCACAATATCTCTTATATTATTAATGCATCTATATACTTGGTAAAGGGTGGAAGACTTGGCCTTTTGCCTAGTGTTTTGTTCCACTCTTGCCGCCCTAGTTTCCGTCATACCGGTGTTATGTTCCCGGATTTTGCGTTCCTTACGTGATCGGGTGATTTATGGGACCCCCTTGACAGTTCGCTTTGAATAAAACTCCTCCAGCAAGGCCCAACCTTGGTTTTACCATTTGCCTCACCACCACCTATCCCTTTCCCTTGGGTCGGCCAACCCGAGGGTCATCTTTATTTTAGCCCCCCCGGGCCAGTGCTTGTCTAAGTGTTGGTCCGAACCGAGTAGACTGCGGGGCCACCTCGAGGTCTGGTTTTACTCGTAGGATGTCTCATCCGGTGTTGCCCTGAGAACGAGATATGTGCAGCTCCTATCGGGATTTGTCGGCGCATCGGGCGGCTTTGCTGGTCTTGTTTTACCATTGTCGAAATGTCTTGTAAACCAGGATTCCGAGTCTGATCGGGTCTTCCTGGGAGAAGGTCTATTCCTTTGTTGATCGCGAGAGCTTGTCATGGGCTAAGTTGGGACACCCCTGCAGGGTATAATCTTTCGAAAGCCGTGCCTGCGGTTATAGGCAGATGGGAATTTGTTAATGTCCGGTTGTAGATAACTTGACACCAGATCCGAATTAAAACGCATCAACCGCGTGTGTACCCGTGATGGTCTCTTTTCGGCGGAGTCCGGGAAGTGAACACGGTTTCTGTGTTATGTTTGACGTAAGTAGGAGTTTAGGATCACTTCTTGATCATTACTAGTTGACGACCGTTCCTTTTGCTCTCTTCTCGCTCTTATTTGCGTATGTTAGCCACCATATATGCTTAGTCGCTGCTGCAGCCTCACCACTTTACCCCTTCCTTTCCCTTTAAGCTTTGCTAGTCTTGATACCCATTTTAATGGGATTGCTGAGTCCTCGTGGCTCACAGATTACTACAACATCAGTTGCAGGTACAGGTTGTGCGATGATCACGACGCGAGAGCGATGCTTGCTTGCGTTGGGTTCTACTTCTGCTTTTTCGATCAGGGGATAGGTTCCAGGTCGGCAGCCTGGGCTAGCAGGGTGGATGTCGTTTGAGTTTCTGTTTGTGTTTCATCCGTAGTCGGATGATGCTATTTTGTATTGTGATGTTGTATTCGTGTGGCATTGTATGCCTCTTGTATGTATCCCCATGTATTATGTAATGTTGATGTAATGATATCCACCTTGCAAAAGCGTTTCAATATGCGGGTCTATCCTTGGTGGGACCTTCGAGTTCCTTTTGGATAGGGTCGCATATTGGGCGTGACAACGGCCCTCCCTCCATAACAAGGGGTTGCCCGCCTAAGTCCGGAACCACTGAAGGCTCCGGAACAGTGTTCGGCTGAGAGCCCGGCTTGTTGTGGCTCTCATCGACACGATCCGCGGGGACCTTGAACCCCGCAAGTCCGACGCCTAGGACACCGCCTTGAGGCACCTCCAGGGCCACCTTCGCCATCGTCGGGAGCCTTCGGGACAACACCTCCATGTCGTCCGCAGGACAAGGAGACGTGGCCGTCGGGAGTGAGTTCATTGCTGACTCACTCAAGGACCCGTCCGAATACGACACTCCCGGATGGGCCCTGGCCAGATTGCATACAAGTTTGGCATTATAAACAAAATTATGAAGCGAAAATTACGATTGAGTGCGGATACTTACGATCGCACAAGGGGCTTCTTCCTGGGCAGCACCCTTCCTCTCTATCAGCGGCGGTGGCGGAGTAGTCCGGAAGGGATGCCTTTCCCTTCTTGGACGTCCCAGTCTCCCCCACCGGGGCGGCCTTCCTCTTCTTCCCTCCCCCGACACGGGGAGGTGGTATTTCTTCCTGTTCCTCCCTGCCTCCGCGGGAGGAATCTGCCTCGTCGTCGTCGGACGACAAGGGTATGACGGCCTTGCGCCGGGGGCCTCTCCTGGTCCCCTGGTCCGCCGTCTCAGGCCCCCATCCTGTCCGGAGAGGGCAGCCTCTTCTTCTTCTCCTTCTTCCCTTTCGGGGGAGGAGTCTTCCTCGTCCTCTTCGGACGAGGCTTCTGTTGTGGCCTTATGCTAGAGACTCTTTCGGGTCCCCGGGGCCTTCTTGTTGGCCTTCTTCTCCGGCCCCTTGTAGGATGCCGGAGCCAGCATCTCCATCAGGAGAGCATTAGCTGGGCTTTCCGGCAGCGGTGCCGGACAGTCAATCCGCTCCGCCACCTCCACATAGTCCTGAAACGAATACACACAATTACTTAAGGTTCCCCCGCAATTATACTGGGAAGGACTGAATTCGGTGATGGCCTTAGAACTCACCTGAGTAGGTTGTCGTGCAGCGTGAAGCCCGCGGTCCTCGGATATGGGAGGAGGAACTTCGGAAGCCTTGAATAGCACCTTCCATGCCTTCTTGTGCTTCATGCCATAGAGCCTCTGAAGCGTCTGGTGTTCGGCTGGAACAAACTCCCATAGATTGAATGCCCGCCTTTGGCATGGCAGAATCAGGCGAATGAGCATGACCTGGATCATGTTGACAAGCTTGATTTTCTTGTCCTTCATGCCTTTGATGGAGGTTTTGAGTCCGGCCAGCTCTGTAGATTCGCCCCAGGACAGGCCCTTCCTTCCCAAGAAGTGAGCCGCATAGCGGTTCCGGAGTGGAACTCGGGGGCCGCCGCCCAGTTGGCTCCGCGTGACTCGGTGATGTAGAACCACCCCGATTGGCACCCCTTCACGGTTTCCACAAAGGAGCCGTCAAGCCAGGTGACCTTAGGCATCTTGCCCACCATGGCTCCTCTGCACTCCGCTTGCTGGCCACTCACGATCTTCGGCTTCACGCAGAAGATTTGCAGCCACAAGCCGAAATGAGGCTTGATGCAGAGGAAAGCCTCGCATACAACGATGAACGCTGAGATGTTGAGGACGAAGTTTGGAGCTAGATCATGAAAGTCTAGCCCGTAGTAAAACATGAGGCTGCGGACGAAGGGGTGGAGTGGAAACCCTGGTCCACGGACGAAGTGGGCAAGGAACACGGCCCTCTCGTGGGGTCTTGGAATTGGAATGACGTACCCCTCGTCTGGTAGCCGGTGCGCTATGTCTGCGGCCAAGTATCCGGCCGCCGGAGATTCGCGATCTTCTTCTCCGTCACGGTGGAAGACACCCACTTGCCTCCTGCTCCGGACATGACTAACTTTGCGGAGAAGACCTGGACTAGGGCGCTGGAGCTCAAGGGGGCAAGAGTATGCGAGGGGGAAGAAGGCGTGGGTAAAAATTAGGAACTCCTATCCCTTTATAGAGGCGACGAAAGCGGTGTGCCTCCCCACTAGCCTGTTGAGAATCGCCCACTTCCCAAGCGCCACGATTGATGGCACGGGGGGATTACCCATACCCGTATTGATGAGAATCCCGCGATAAGGGGACATGATCTCTGCTTTGACAGGACGTGTCAAGGAAACCCCCTCGCAATACGCGTTGTGGTTGGTTGTGAAAAAATGGTTCGAGTAATGACCTGGCCCTAATGGCATGTCACATCGTCTAAAAGTTGTCAGCTGGAGTATCATTCTCTCTACGGTAGTATGTGAAGATCATTTTGCAGATCCGGACACGGTCTACGTGTTCGATGATAAACCTTGGAGTATTCGGAAGGAGGAACCCGCCTTGCAATGCCGAAGACAAGACTGCGCGCTGGACTCATCGTCATTGAAGCCTGGTTCAGGGGCTACTGAGGGAGTCCTGGATAATGGGGTATCCGGACAGCCGGACTGCATTCATCGTCCGGACTATAGAAGCGTCAAGATACAAGACTCAAGACTTCGGCTCGTGTCTGGATGGGACTCTCCTTTGCGTGGAAGACAAGCTTGGCGATCTGGATATTATGTTTCCTTCCTTGTAAACCGACTCCATGTAAACCCTAGCCCTCCGGTGTCTATATAAACCGGAGAGCATGGCCCTTAGAAGGCCGTTCACAATTACAACCATACCATCATAGGCTAGCTATAGGGTTTAGCCTCTATGATCTCGTGGTAGATCTACTCTTGTATTCCACATGTCTTCAATATTAATCAAGCAGGAAGTAGGGTTTTACCTCTATCGAGAGGGCCCGAACCTGGATAAACATTGTGTCCCTTGCTTCCTGTTACCATCAGCCTAAGACGCAGAGATCGAGAC
The DNA here is from genome assembly GCF_002162155.2 of Triticum dicoccoides. Taxonomy (NCBI): domain Eukaryota; kingdom Viridiplantae; phylum Streptophyta; class Magnoliopsida; order Poales; family Poaceae; genus Triticum; species Triticum dicoccoides. Next base: position 33,259,271 of record NC_041381.1, on the reverse strand, counting down.
CCCCTACCCGAGATCCGCTGGTTTTGACACCGACAACGGGCCCTGGGTTAGCGGGCTGTAAATGGGCTATATGCGAACAGGCCGTTAACAGGCTTCCCATGGGTCGGCCCGCCACCTTTTGACCAAGTTAAACGGGCTGGCCTTTTCACAGGAATGGGACTCTGTTGGGTCATGCCACGTGTCAACGTATCATAGGCGCCTTATGTCCAATGAGTGGATGACATCTGTCCCAACGGTGAGCCAACACATGTTTCCTCCAGCCAATGATGATTTTACACGTGGAAAATCCCCATTGGTCGGGGCTGTTAACGGGTTATCGGATCCAAAACCGGACCCGATAGCTTAACGGTGTTCCATTACGGTGGATGCCATGTGTCGGTTACCCTTGACGAAAGAACTTCTGTGACGCGCGAATTATTGTCATGGAAGTGGACACTTCCATGATGATAATTTTGGTAATGTCATGGAACACTTCTACGATAGCACAAGTATGACTATCTTGAATCTGTCATAAAATCGTCATGGATGTACATGCATGACAGAAAACGTGACCTACTGTGACAAACACGTATCATCACGGAAGTGTATTTTTTTGTAGTGCATGTTCCTCTGACTATGAGATTATGCAACTCCCGAATACCGAGGAACACCTTGTGTGCTATCAAACATCACAACGTAACTGGGTGATTATAAAGATGCTCTACAGGTGTCCCCAGAGGTGTTTGTTTGGTTGGCATAGATCAAGATTAGGATTTGTCACACTGTGTATCGGAGAGGTATCTCTAGGCCCTCTCGATAATACTCATCACTATAAGCGTTGCAACTAGGTATGATGATACCGACGATCGAATCTAGGGCAAGTAAGATACCGATGACAAAGGGAATGACGTATGTTGTTATGCGGCTTGACCAATAAAGATCTTCGTACAATATGTAGGAACCAATGTGAGCATCCAGGTTCCGCTATTGGTTATTGACCAGAGATATATCTCGGTCATGTCTACATAGTTCTCGAACCCGTAGGGTCCGCACGCTTAACGTTCGATGACGATTTGTATTATGAATTATGTGATTTGATGACCGAAGTTTGTTCGCAGTCCCGGATGAGTTCACGGACATGACGGGGAGTCTCGAAATGGTCGAGAGGTAAATATTGATATATTGGAAGGTTATATTCGGACAACAGAATGGTTACGGAGTGATTCGGGTATTTTTCGGAGTACTGGGACACTAGTAGAAAAAGGGTCAAATGTGAGACACATTAGTCCCGGTTTGTAACAGAACCGGCACTAATGTGTCCATTAGTGCCGGTTCCAACGGCTAGCCGGGAGGAGCTCTTTAGTACTGGTTCGTGGCAAACCTTTAGCACCGGTTCGTGCCACGAACCGGTACTAATGAGAGTGGTGGCAGGATGTTGTCAGAGTGGGGCCCTTCCAGCACCTTTTGTACCGGTTCGTGGCACGAACCGGTACTAAAGGTCATCCTATATAAATCCTTCATCCACCTGTACTCTGTTCTTCCCCCTTTCCCCTCTCCCTCTCCTCTGTTCTTCCCTTCTTCCTCTCGAGTTCATCACAAAATTTGCCCCAAATTTGTCAAGATTTGCAGGCCCTCATCCATTCAAATGATCACCAAGGTTAGCAACTTTGTCCTTTCATCTCTCATTGCTAGATTAGCTCTTGCATTGGTTTATATAGTGATTAATTGTGGGTTTTAGTAATTTGGGAGGAATTATATGTGGTAGTATTTGATTTATATGCAATTTGAGGTTAAAATAACACTTAGTTTGCATATGTAGGTGTGGTTTACTTAGTGCCTTCTAAATCTCCGTCGTAACCACCGTCGATCGCCCGCACCGTCCCGTCGCCGGCACCACCTTGTGGTGAGCCTCTTGTTCATGAAATTTTATATAAAAAATTGATGTTTGTGTGATTTGGATATATAGTTACTCGTATAATAATTATCTTACCCATACGTTGTTTGTTATACATAGTGCCATGGTTTTGATATCCGTCCCCGTCGGCCCTCGTCCTTGTTATGATTCGGATGTGGTATATTCTCTTTTAAAACTATTTGTTGCATTTCGTGTTTATGACAAATTATGCCCATCAAGTTGACATAGATATTTTTATCTAGGAGGTATGTGAACCGGAAATTCCAACCGACCCTATTGTCAAGAGGTTAAATTTAGTTGAAAGAGAAAACGAGTACTTGAAAGAAAAATTGAAAAGAATTGAGGGGGAGAAGATGGAATTGGAGTTGCATGTTGCCGATGTCGTCGATGATCACAAGATCAAGATGGAGAAAATGCGCTTGAAGATTAGAAAGATTAGAAAATATGCCATCGATAGTGAGGCTTGGTATCATTATGCTGTTGGATCAATTGTTACCTTAGTTGCGATCTTGATCGCATTTGTTGTTGCATTTAAATGCTTTAGCTAGAGAGTTATTTGTTTGTTGCATTTAAGTGTTGTATGAACTTTATGTATGAACTTGTATTAATTTGGTCTATTCGGTGTTGTGTAATGAAGATGAGCCGGCAATGGATGTACGATGACCGATGATCTCCCCAGTTCGTTGAGGGCGTGCATACTTTTCTGCTTGCGGCTGAGGCAAACAAGCGGGCGGATGGTTTTATGCCTTGTCCATGTGCTGGCTGTAAGAATGGTCGCAATTACTCTACGTCAAGAACCATTCACGTCCACCTGTTTGAGTCTGGTTTCATGCCCCACTATAATGTTTGGACCAAGCACGGAGAAAGAGGGGTTATGATGGAAGACAATGAAGAAGAAGAGGACGACGACAGCTATCCTGGCCATGGGTTCCCTGAATACGATGATACAACAATGGGGGAAGAAGGTGAGCCGGTAATGCGGGAAGAAGTTGAGCTGGCAATGCGGGAAGAAGCTGAAGAAGAGGCATCAGATGAGCCCGTTGATGATCTAGGTCGGGCCATTGCCGATGCAAAGAGAAACTGCGCAAGTTGCAGCGCATGTTAGAGGATCACAAAAAATTGTTGTACCCGAATTGCGTAGGTGACAAGAAAAAGATGGGCACCACACTGGAATTGCTGCAATGGAAGGCGGAGAATGGTGTATCTGACAAGGGATTTGGAAAGTTGCTGGTAATGATAAAGGATATGCTTCCAAAGTACAATGAATTGCCCGTGAGTACGTATGAAGCAAAGAAGGTTGTCTGCCCTCTAGGGTTAGAGGTGCAGAAGATACATGCATGCCCTAATGATTGCATCCTCTACCGTAGTGACTACGAGGATTTGAACGCTTGCCCGGTATGTGGTGCATTGCGCTATAAGATCAGCCGCGATGAGCATGGTGATGTCGAGGGCGAGCGCCCCAGGAAGAAGATTCCTGCCAAGGTGATGTGGTATTCTCCTATAATACCACGGTTGAAATGTTTGTTCCAAAACAAAGAGCATGCCAAGGCGATGCGATGGCACAGAGAAGACCGTAAGAAAGACGGAAAGTTGAGAGTACCAGCTGACGGGTCGCACTGGAGAAAAATCGAAAGAAAGTACGGGAAGGAGTTTGCAGATGACGCAAGGAGCGTATGGTTTGGTCTAAGCGCAGATGGCATTAATCCTTTTGGGGAGCAGAGCAGCAACCATAGCACATGTCCTGTGACTCTATGTTTGTATAACCTTCCTCCTTGGTTGTGCATGAAGCGGAAGTTCATTATGATGCCAGTGCTCATCCAAGGCCCTAAGCAACCCGGCAACGACATTGATGTGTACCTAAGGCCATTAGTTGAAGAACTCTTACAACTGTGGAATGGAACAGGTGTACGTGCGTGGGATGAGCACATGGGGGAAGAATTTGACCTAAAGGCGTTGCTGTTCGTGACCATCAATGATTGGCCTGCTCTTAGTAACCTTTCAGGACAGACAAACAAGGGATACCGCGGATGCACGCACTGTTTGGATGATACAGACAGTATATATTTGAATAGTTGTAAGAAAAATGTGTACCTGGGACATCGTCGATTTTTTCCGAGAATGCATCCCGTAAGAAAGAAAGGCAAGCATTTCAAAGGTGAGGCGGATCACCGGACGAAGCCTCGCCACCGTACTGGTGCTGATGTACATGATATGGTCAAGGATTTGAAGGTGATATTTGGAAAGGGTCCTGGCGGACAATCTGTTCCAAAGGACGCTGACGGACGCGCACCCATGTGGAAGAAGAAATCTATATTTTGGGACCTGCCATATTGGAAAGACCTAAAGGTCCGCTCCGCAATCGACGTGATGCACGTGACAAAGAATCTTTGCGTGACCCTGCTTGGCTTCTTGGGCGTGTATGGGAAGACAAAAGATACACCTGAGGCACGGGAGGACCAGCAACGTATGCACGGAGAAGACGGCATACATCAAGGTCATGCAAGCTACGCTCTTACCAAAGAAGAGAAGGAAATCTTCTTTGAATGCCTGCTCAGTATTAAGGTACCATCTGGCTTCTCGTCGAATATAAAGGGAATAATAAACATGGCAGAGAAAAAGTTCAAGAACCTAAAGTCTCATGACTGCCACGTGATTATGACGCAACTGCTTCCGGTTGCATTGAGGGGGCTTCTACCGGAAAATGTTCGATTAGCCATTGTGAAGCTATGTGCATTTCTCAATGCAATCTCTCAGAAGGTAATCGATCCAGAAATCATACCAAGGTTACAGAATGATTTGGTGCAATGTCTTGTCAGTTTCGAGTTGGTGTTCCCACCATCCTTCTTCAACATCATGACGCACGTCCTAGTTCACCTATGCGAAGAGATTAACATTTTGGGTCCTGTATTTATACACAATATGTTCCCCTTTGAGAGGTTCATGGGAGTCTTAAAGAAATATGTTCATAACCGTGCTAGGCCAGAAGGAAGCATCTCCAAGGGCCATCAAAATGAGGAGGTCATTGAGTTTTGTATTGACTTTATTCCTGACCTTAAGCCGTTTGGTGTTCCTGAATCGCGGCATAAGGGCAGACTGGATGGAAAAGGCACGCTAGGAGGGGAACAAATAATATGTATGGATGGACATTCTCTCACTGAAGCACACTACACAGTTCTACAGAATTCCGCCTTGGTGGCTCCATATATGGATGAACACAAGAATTTGCTACGCTCCAAACACCCGGAGCGGTCTGATGACTGGATTACACGTGAACAAACCAGGAGTTTCGCCAGCTGGTTGCAGACACGTACCATGCATGACACCTCTATTGAAGATGACCTGTACTTGCTGTCCCAGTTACCATCTTCGAATATAATGACTTTCAAAGGGTACGAGATAAATGGTAATACATTTTACACGATCGCCCAAGATAAGAAGAGCACCAAGCAAAACAGTGGTGTCCGCTTTGATGCAGAAACCAAGACGGGAAAGGAAACATATTATGGTTATATACAGGACATATGGGAACTTGACTATCGACGTGGTTTAAAGGTCCCTTTCTTTCGGTGCAAATGGGTCAATATGACACGAGGCGGGGTAACGGAAGACCCGCAGTACGAAATGACAACAGTGGATCTCAACAATCTTGCGTATGCAGACGAACCATTCGTCCTAGCCAATGATGTGGCACAGGTTTTCTATGTGAAGGACATGTCTACCAAGCCAAGAAAAAGAAAAGATAAGGAAGTGAATGCATCGTACGATGAGCCAAAGCGGCACATAGTTCTTTCTGGGAAGAGAAACATCGTGGGAGTGGATGACAAGACACACAAGTCAGAAGATTATGAAAAGTTTGAAGAAATTGCTCCATTCACAGTGAATATTGACCCGAGCATCCCGTTAAATGATGAAGATTTTCCATGGTTAAGGCGCAAAGGGACACACGCGAAGAAAAAGTTTCACACCCAAAGATCTGGGATGTGATCGGCTTCCCTAGCTATCATCACTTTCTTCTGTGTTTCGCACCGAGAGGGGAATCTCTGTAATAGTTAGGGTAGTTATGTGTTTTGGCATTTGAAACGCGAAGAAATTTTATGTGCAAACAAATTCACACTAATTTCAAATAATTCAAAATTTAAACTATTCAAATTTGAAAACTACGGGCACTAACAGAAAAAATAGCAGAAAAGAAAGAAAAACTATAGCTGAAAAGAAAAAAACTACTCAAAAATAAATAGAAGAAAATAAATATAGCAGAAAAGAAAAAACTACTCAGAAATAAATAGAAGAAAAAATAAAGCAGAAAAGAAAAAAAAAATATTTGCTATTTTTCAATCGTTTACAAAATGACCGTGAAATTGAAAATCACTACAAAATGAACTCTGAAAATGTTGAATTTTGGCAAACTAGATGAAAAACTACTCACAAAAAAATAGAAGAAAATAAATATAACAGAAAATAAAAAACTATACAAAAAACTACGCAAAAATAAATAGAAGAATATAAAGCAAAAAAGAAAAAAAACTATAAAAAAATTGGGGCGCTGCCCTGTGGGCCTGATAGGCCACAGGTGTGTAACTACAGGCCTTAAAGGCCCAGCAGACTCACAGGGCAGCGCGCAGAGTTTAGGCCCACAAGCCTGCTAGCTATATAGAGGAGATCGAAGTGGTAGCCGTGGCTGGGTTTATAAACCAGTGCGGCTGCCCTTCGCCCGGCGAGGTGGGACTAAACTTTGGGGTGGCAGCGCGACCCCTTTAGTACCGGGTCGTGGCACAAACCGGTACTAAAGGGGGGTCCTTTAGTACCGGTTTGTGCCACCACCCGGTACTAAAGGGGGTCGCTTCCCGCCGCTTGGCCTGGCCAAAACAGGCCTTTAGTACCGGTTGGTGGCTCCAGCCGGTACTAAAGGTGCCTTCTATATATACTCGACTTATGAAATTTTCATTCTTCCTCTGTTTCCGTCGTCTCCGTCGCCGTCGCCGCCCCCGTCCCCGTCGCCGCCCTCGTCTCCGTCGCCGCCCCCGTCCCCGTCGATGCCGTCGTCTCCATCGCCGCCCCGGGCCCGTCCCCGTCGCCGCCGTCGCCTTGTCGTCGCCATCGCCCCGTTGTGAGCTCTCCCCCTCTAACCTCTCTCCCTCGCCCCCGGCGGCCACATTGGGCGCCGCCCCTCCCGGCCCCGAGCACACACACACACAAGCATGAATTAGTATATAATTTAGATTATTTAGATTATTATTGTTTTAGTTATCAAAACACACACACACACACACACAAGCATGAATTAGTATATAATTTAGATTATTTAGATTATTATTGTTTTAGTTATCAAAACACACAGACACACACAAGCATGAATTAGTATATAATTTAGATTATTAGATTATTATTATTTTAGTTATCAAAAATTTTTATATGGAACACACACACACACATATATGTATGATTAATGCATGTATATATTAGTATATACGTATTTTGTATGTTTAATTAGTTTAGATTATTTAGATTATTATTGTTTTAGTTATCAAAATTTTTTATATGGAAATTAGTGTTTAATAGTATGGAAATTTTTTATGTTTAATTAGTATATAATTTAGATTATTATTATTAGTATATAATTAGTGTTTAATTAGTATGGAAATTTTTTATATAATGTTGTTTTTTAGTTTTTTAATGGATGTATAGAAGTTATGGTTTCTGTTTTTAGTGTTAGATGCTTAATTAGTATGAAATAGTATGTAGATTTTTGAAATAGTAGAAATGTTAGAAATTTTAGTTATCGAAATCCAATCATTAAAAAAATATTACTTTTTGCGGGCATATAGCTAGTATTTGTTCTCGACGATGCCCGGCCCGCATCCTCGCCGTCGACCCATCCGCGACGACGTCCAGCCGACCCATGTCCGGGACTGGGCTCCGCCAGGCTGGCACCGGGAGGTGCTGCCTGGAGGGGCACGCCGCTTGATGAGGAACCCAGCCCCGGGTCCCGTCGTCGACCCTGATCTCGTTTGGTGGCGTTCGCGTGGGCCAGTTTTGGTGCGGAGGGACCCGGCCCCGCCGGAGGTGGTACGTCGCCGTGTCAGGGAGGAGGACGAGCACGTCCATCGCTACATGGTTGCGTTAGAGGGCGGCAGGTTCTCCAATACCTGGCAGTATCTTCGGCGATCTCACTTCAGCTATGATCCTGTCAGGGTTCCTTCTCTTTGGGTGTCCACCGCCCGCGCCGCAGGAACCGCGAGTGTCCTAGATTCTTCTGTAGTATTCGATCTTTAATTAGCTAGCCAGTGATGTACTATTCAATATTATATATTATTCGAGACGATGTATTCGAGATTATATCTATTTTTCTAGACGAAGTATTCGAGATTATATCTATTATTCGAGACGATGTAATTTGAATACTAAATTGTTTTGTATTTCTTTTGAATTAGTTAAATGAAAGCTATGGCAGACAATACCGACAAAGAGGGATAACAGACCATGTTCGATATGATACGCGGGCCAGATGATGATCAGAATGAAGAAGATTATGACGGCTCCGAATTTCTAAACAACACCGGAGAGGGTGATATGATATTCGATCGCGACGACCGAATTGATGAAGTCATGAACTACGATTATGATGATGACGAAGAACATGTTAATCTTGAAACAACAAAGACCGGCGAGGTATATATATTTATATAAGCAGGTATCTGGTGATCATCACATGTTTTAAATGACTTGAAGATATATTAACGAATCGATCTTTGTTCTTTCAGCCATCCGGATCGAGCAAATCTTCAGGCAAAAGGACGAAACGAGGCCCGAACAAAAAGTTGAAGGAGGGCGTAAAGTACAATATCGAGGCAGTCAGACCTAATGGCGAACCATTAGCGCCTAAGAAGATTGCGGACAAGTTCGTTCGTCAGTGCGGAGTTCTTGTGAAGGACCAACTCCCGATCTCCCTTCAAGAATGGAGAGAGCCAGCAAAAGACAAAAGACAAAAAGGCAAAGAGGACGCTGCTCCATGTCCAGATGGTACTTTTGTCGACAAGAATCAAAAAGATCTACTTTGGGATACTCTCATGGAACATTTTACCCTACCAGATCATTTCACAGAAGTAGATGTGCAGAAAGTCAAGGACGCTGCTCTTAGGAAGATGGCGGTTGCATTCAAGAACCACAAGAATCGTGAATGGGACAAGTACGTCAAGGGAGGAAGGAAGACTCCAGTATTCGAGGGAACACTAGAGAACCAACATGCTCATTGGGACGATTTCGTGAAATTCAAGGATACGGAATTAGCTAAGGAATGGTAGAGAATAAACAAGAAGAATGCCGAAAAAAGGATAAGTTCCATAAGCTGGGGCCAGGTGGCTATGCGGTGGCAATGCCTAAGTGGGATAAGTCTGAGAAAGAGATGGAGGATGAAGGTGCCACTCCAGTTACTAAGAGCTGGCCCCCTAGGGTCAGGACTTGGTTCTATGCGCATGGGGGGGAGTTCGACCCGAAGACAGGCAATGTTTCGACGAGGGCAAGTCTGAAGGGAGCCGACGATGCGATACTTGTTGCAATAGAAGAGGCACGATCGGGGGTGTTCCATCCCAACAGAGAGAACGACGAGCTTATGCGTGCCCTGGGAAATCCTGAACACCCGGGAAGAACACGAGGCAAGGGCGCTATTCCGTGGTATGAGGGGTTTTCAGACTGGAACACCGACTACAGAACCCGTGCGAGAAAGAAGATTGCGGAGGAGAAGAAGAGGAAGATGGAGGACGAGCAGAGGAAGCGGGACTATGAACGCCTTCAAGGCCTAGAAGCAAGTCAAGCGGAATTGGTAGTCAAATTCCAGCGGCAGCAGGAGCAGATCGACTCACTTACCCAGCAAAGGGGGTCTCAGCAGCTGCAGCAGCTAGCAAATGATCCAGCATTGGATAGCACTGCCCCATCCATGCCGAGAAGCAGCGTGGGTTCCGCCCCGGACGACGCAATGCTGGGTAGATACCCCGTGGATGACATCACGGAGAACACTAGCTGCGAGCTACACGTCAAAATGAAGAACATATCCATGAAGGTGGCGGACGCCGTTGCTTTTACAAATCCCCCCAAGGCAACCTTCCATTGCAACCCGATTCTAGCGGGCTATGCTCGTGTCTTGGTTGATGAGGTGGTGGACCCATATTCGGAGCTAGAGCTTGACATTCCTGGAGGTGACGACGAGCACTTTCTCGGAGACGCCAACCATCATATCATCCTATGGAAAATGGATTGCATCATCTTTCGAAGGCCACCGACACCACGTCAGCTGACTCCTCATCGAAGTCCGCCACCGAGTCAGCAGTCTCCCGCTCCTGCAAGTCCACCAAGTCCGGCAAAGTGTCAGGCCACTCCTCCTCCAAGTCCGGCAAAGTGTCAGGCCACTCCTCCTCCTCCAAGTCCGCCACAGCGTCAGACGTCCACTCCTCCTCCAAGTCCGGCACAACCTCAGGCCACTCCTCCTCCAAGTCCGGCACAGCTTCAGGCGGCCACTCCTCCTCGTCCAACTCAGCCCCGTCAGTCGTCTCCGCCGCCTCAGCAATCACAGAAGAGACACCCTGCAGCTATGGTGCGTAGCGGTACGAGTCGAGGAAGTACAGGAAGTACAGGCGGAGGCAAGCGATATAAATATGGTCCAAGCCTCACGCCTCTTCCACAGAGGGCTTATGACAGGTCCGAGGAGGAAATCGCAGCCATATCAAAGTCCGAGGTGGAAGCCCATTTTGCACCGAAACCGCCACCGCCGCCAAGGGAGAAAGTGCCTGAGGAAACGATTGACCACTTCATTCGTATGGATCAACCACCAGCTCCCAAGTCCGTTGAGACAGACTATGAGCGCCACATCAGGAAGTTAAATCGAGCACGTCTACGTAAGGAGGCGAGCTCGGGATCGAGCAAACAAGAAGCAGCTGTCAAAAAATGCAGGAAAACCATTCCCCAGCTGGGAGAATAGGCGGCGCAATCGATCCCCTCGCTTGTTGTGCCAACAACACGTGACAGTACGCGCGCCCAATATTATTGTGGGCAAACAGTTTACGTTCCTGAGGTGGGCAATGTGGTAATAACGGAGGACCATATAATGCAGGCTGAAGTTCTCAAAATCACTATTGGACAACTCCTCGAGATCGAGCCCATGCCTGTGCTTAGAGAGGATGAAATAAAATGGAAATATGTCCGGGGCCAACCTTTGGTCGAGCCAAACAAGGTCAAGAACCTCCCAACGAGAATGTCTGAATTGCATCAATGGTACATGAACATTACCAAGATTTCCGATCGATTGTCCCTCATGGTGAATGTCAAGGAGGAGCATTACTACCATGAGAAAGCTATGTCCGTTGAGTATTCTGAACTGTTTCAGTTATACAATCAAGACGCACTCGACAAATCTATCGTCAGTTGCTATTGTCTGTAAGTGATTTCTTTCTGTAATTTAAGTCTCAAGCTAGCTGTAGTGATCCTTTTGATCAATCGCTACCTGTAATTATCCTCACTATATTCTTTTTTGTGGTATTATATGCAGGATGAAGATGTATGAAATGAGAAAAGGTGGACACTTTGGCATTGGGTTCATTGACCCAAACACCGTTAATGAATACACATGGAAAATAGATCCACGTCATCAAAAGGCCGTAGAGGACAGCATGCTAGAGTTCTTGAAGCGCCTCAAATACAATGAAGATATACTACTTCCTTACAACTTCAGTGAGTCACACTGTCTTGTACTACAAATTCTCTGTTTTTGCCTACTAGCTAGCTACATGTTTTTGCTTACATATGCCCGCTTAATTAAGACATGCAAACGTGTGTGCATGCAGATTTCACTGGGTCTTGTGTATCATTAAAGTTGACGCCGGAACAGTTGAAATACTGGACTCACTACTCAAAGAAAAAACTGACTATAACATCTTGTTTGGGATAGTCAACAGGTAATTTCAATCATTATTAACTATATATCTCTGCCTATTTAGTTCGTCATTTCATGATATGAACTATTTAATAACCCCTTTATTCATTTTCTTTGTCGGCGGGTAGGGCTTGGGCAAGGTTCATCAGCGTCACGGAAGGCGAATGGAAAGAAAAGCTTAAATGGGGAAGACCCAAGGTAAGTAATTAAGTAGTACTAGCTAGCTAGCTAGCCGCCATCTCTTTATTTATCATGCTTGATTAATTATTATCTGATCAAATTCCATTCTCGTAAAGGCCCTGAAGCAGGCGCAGGGGACTGATCTGTGTGCATTCTGCGTTTGTGAGAACATTCGCATGATGGCGTCCGAAAGGAGCAGATCTCAAAGACAGGAATGGGTACGCTTGTCAAAACACTATTCACAATTTTTACACCATTATCGATATCTAGTCACACAACTAATACACATGCATATTGATCTCCTTCTTAACAGTTCAGAGAGGTGCGGGAGAAGCTCCTAGAAACGGAGCGCGTAGAAGCACTTCAAGAGGAAATAGCGGGATTTTTGCTCGACTAGGTCATAAATCCGAAGGGAGAATACTATTACCCGCTACCGCCCCCCTGAAAACCACTTCCAATTGTCATCGTGCTCCGAAGGCACCAATTAGGCTAATGCCACTAGCTCCGAAGGCAACATGCATATGTAGGAGAAATTGTATATAGCTATACATGTGTGTATGTGTGAATTAATTGATATGATGGTTTGTGAGACATTGATGAAATATATATGCAT